>NW_010551166.1:0-50384 GCF_000687285.1 Phaethon lepturus | reverse complement strand
CTTTCCCTGAAGCAGGAACAGTCTGCTTTGGGTGGGGTGGGGATGGCTGGGGAACTGAGAGCTTCCTCCTTGAACATGCAGTGAGGCTGCAGCTCTAGCCTTGAGAGTGGCCTACTGAAACTGCTAATAAGACTATGAGATGCTTTCTATTTTTATTCTGTGCCCTACTAGAATTGCCCAGGTAGTGATGCATAGATAAGGGAAAGCCTTTTCTTTGGCAGCCTTTCATGTGAGGGCCCAGTTCTGAGAGTGACCTGTAGGTGGAGAAATTGAATACCTGCACTGGTTCTTGGAAGTCTTCCTCTCTGCACTCAAGCCTCTACTCCGGCCAGCATTTCCTCAAGTCTGTCTTAATTCCTGTGCAACTTCAAGCACGAGTCAGATGTGGAGAAACAATCTAGCTGTTGGGTTGGTGCTTCAGCAGGTCACACAGCATTGAACACTCAGTGCTCAGAAAAACAAAATATGTAGTTCCTGTCTGTGTACCCAGGTTCAAGAGGGGGAAACCTGTACACACCAGCTTTTCATTTGTTTTGACTTCTGTTTCATAAGAACAGTTATTTTTTTCCTTACTTGAAGAGTCTGGCATATTTAAGTGACCATAGCTAGAGTTGTGAAACCTCTAAAGCAAAATAAAGGTACATTTTCTTAACACCTTCCTTGAAGCATAACCTCAGCTGTCCTCCTTGATAAACCTGTAGTTTGAATGGATTGACCATGTGTGAGAATTACAACTGTCCTCTTGCTCCTGACAGTTGTGTGCAGTTGCTTCGTAGAGTATAACCCCAGCAGTATAGACTGTACCTGGTTACACCGAACTAACTCTGTCTTGGGTATGTACATCTGTCAGTCCTTGGGGCTTATGTATGTTAGTACAGTGAAGAAGCTGGGCTGCTCTTCAGTGAAACAGCTACAGCAGGTATGTCTCAGTGGTCATAATTCACACAAAGCTAACATTCAGGATGTTGTGCTGGGCCAGGAATATGAAATGCATGGGAATGCAGTTCTAATTAATTGCTGGCTTTTTTTGGAGCATTTGCATTAAGTTACTTCATTTATTACAATGTAAACTCTATTCTTCCTGAACTCTTGGTGAAGTCCAGTCTTTCTTCTCAACCTGTTTAAAGAGAGACAGACTCAATGTAATTCTTGCTGCATACTTTCTACTACTTGCTACTTAAATACACTTTAATTTGAAGATATTTTGCCACACTGGATATTAACACTATGCTTTCAGGGTTCAAGGTGTGTATGAATGTGGGATTAAAAACTTGGTGACTTTAGACTAAAAACAGAGCAAGACAAGTACTACTAATTGCAAAGTGTAATAAGCAGAGGAAGGCATTGGGTCTGTTAGGTATGACAAGTAGTTTAACCACTGGTCTTAAACCTTGCTTTATTTTGACAAGGGTTAAATTAAGCTTTTAGTAGTAAAATCCAAACACTAGCATCTCCTCTGCCAGACCCATGCAAGCTTACTTCTTCATGACCCTGATGTAATGGTGAGCTATCCTGCAGTACCACAGCTTTCTGCAAGAACATTTATACCTGTGTGCTTATCACCAGCTGGCAAGTCTTTCTTTGCAGACATCACATCATCCAGAGGGATGGCAACTGAGAAAACATCAGGTGTGCATGGCTTAGCCACAGTTTCCTCTGTGGAATTGGAACTGGGGCTTGCCATAGATGTTTTCTCATCAGCTGGCCTGGCGACTGGGACTGGGACTGCAGTGAATCTCCTCCTAGCACCTACATCTTGCTGTGCAAAGACAGCATGGCTAGGAACAGGTTTCCAGTCCCGTATGTTCTGAACATTAGAGCCCACTAAAATGAAAGGTGGAGCATCTCTCCTCTTGCTTTCTTCTTGTAGCACATAAATTGGAGCAGATACTTGTGACAGCTGACCACACTGTTCATCTTTCCCCTTGGAAAGACTGAGGGTTGCCTCGGAATAAGGAATGCCAACAGGAGAGAGGGAGGGTGGTGATTTTTGACCTCGTCTCAAGTCAGTTAGGCAATAGAGGGTCCACACATTAGAATGTGGTGGTAGCTGTCCTGCTTCACTTGATGCCATGGCTACAAATACAAAAATAAGAGTGCTGGTATCAGAAGCAGTGAATTCCAGTCATACCGTAAATCCTTACGTCTAAAACAAACATACCTACAGTTGGCAAAAGCAAGCATGTTAAGAGAGGAGAGATGGGATATCAAACACTGTGTAGTATGTGGCCAATAAACACCTGCAGCCCAGAAAAAGTAAAACACTTCATGGTCAGCACAGAGGCTCTTTTGGGTAAGCATTTGTCTGGTATTTCTGAAACTGAAGTTTGTGAAACTCCCCTAAAAGTTTTTAATGACCACTGGTGAAGCTGTAAGAGCTGCAAGCTGGAACAGGAAGATGATGCAAAGACCCAAACTTTCTTACCTGACAAGACAACTTGCTCAGCTGATTCCACTTGGGCTGTAGATTCCATTCTCTCAGGATGGCACACTACATCATCATCAGAGGGACCTAACACTGTAGCACTTGAGCCCTGACCTGCATTTAATGGCTGCTCAATCTTTAACAGATAAGCTGTTTGGTCTACAAAGGGAATGATTATTTTCTGTGGAAACTGCTCTACATAAGGTAGAACCTCTACATCCACAATCAGTTCATCATCCCAACACAGTGAATCAACCTCAGTGGTTGAGGTGACCTCAGCTTCGTTGCAGGAAGGCACAGCCTGCAATGGATCTTTAGGAGCAGGTGATGGCAGTAGTTCTTCCCACAAGGGGACAGAAGAAGGATTTACATCATTTGTTGAGACATGAGCCTGGCTGACTGAGGGACCTAGTTCTCCAGCCATGGAGGACTGACTCCACTCTCGTGGTTGTGACCTACGAGCATCTACAGAAGCCTCATCTGCTGGGACAGCAGAAACATCTTCAGCAGCAACTTCTACTGGTGTAAATTCATTCTCTGAGGTCTGAGAGTCTTCATAAAGAGTCTGCACACTAGTCGCCACATCCCTCACAGAATAAAGAGAATCACTGTTACCTAGCACATGGGCAGCAAGCTGTGCAGGCTCAGCAGGGACGTACACCAGTTCAGGTCCCTCAGGGGATGAAGCTCCATCAGATCCAGGGGGGAATTCGCTTTCCGCAATGGAACTGGCAATTGATGGATGTTGGATTATTTTGGAGCTATACTGAATATCAGGTTCTTCAAGGAACTGGTCTTCCTCTGTGTCAGTACACTTGTCCCTTTGCTTGGGCTCCCCAGAAAACAAAGAATCTGTGTACTCTGATGTCTTCTCTTCCAGTCCCTCATTTCCACTTCCTGCAAGGTAAAAAACACATAATGGTAATACATGAGCAACTGTTTCCATTTAAATAAAATTAAGAGTGATTTCAGCATCAACTCAATTAGATGCTCTACAGCACATTTATGAGGCTTCCCAGGCTGCAGAGATGAAATAATTCAAGGAGGGGGTTTGCTGCTTGCCTATCAATAAGGGGGAAAAAAAAATTTCAGAAAGCAGCGGTACCACTTCAAAACCTAGGAAGCCTTAGCTGCATTCATGATCCTGCAGTGACGGTTACATTCTTAGCTACTGCCCACAAACATGGCTACACTTACAGGTTGAAAGATTAAACCTTTCACATGAAGCACATCAGATAAGCCAGCTAAAAGACGATGGCTCCTCTTTGCAACACCTCAGAACTCTTTGGATCCATACAAGTTATTTTAGATGCATAGAGAGTGACATCCTGGCTTGCTCAAGAATCTTGATTCGTTGAACTGACAGGCATCCAAATGAAGAACAGAGTAAGCCATGAGAAAAAATATAGATACAGAGTGGAAAATGGCTTCTAGATTAGTTATCAAGGGAGGAATGCAAAAGATTGGAAAAAACCCCAACAAACCAAGAGGTCTCGTTTCTATCATGATTGATTAGCAAACGTTGGCCAGTATGTAAAACCAGCACAGCAGCAGAAGAGAAGGCGAGTCTTTAACATGCCATCACAGCTCAGTGCTGAGCTGTTTTCTGAAGTCATGACTGGGCGAGATCAGAAATTATCAGAGAAATATAACTCAAAGGCCGACAGAGCTACAGCCTCTCTGAAAAACTTTACTCTGACTGCCATCCTAAGCCAACACAGACCCATTTACAAGCCAGCGTCAGCCTCAGGCAGTGCCACAGAAAAGCAAGGTTCCCTTGCAGCTACACAAACTAGCTAGCTACCTACTGGTGCACAAATGGTCCCAAAACGCCTGCTGGCACGGTGGGTGGGAGGCTCCAGAGGAAACCTTGCATGAGCTGGCTAAGGAATTCCTCTCTGATCATCCTCTTTCATAATACAGTTATGTGACCACATAGTAGGGGACGGACGACACAGAAAGAGAGGGGCTAAGTGATCTATAAGGAAAAAGGTGCAAGAGGGACCCATTTTGGAGCTTGGTGAACATGCAGGGGTCAGTTCTCAATCACATAAGCAAACCAGAAGGCCAACTGTACCCTGAGCTGCATCCAAAGCAGCGTGGGCAGCAGGTCGAGGGAGAGGATTCTGCCCCTCTGCTCCGCTCTGGTGAGACCCCACCTGGAGTCCTGCGTCCAGCTCTGGAGCCCTCAGCACAGGGAAGACATGGACCTGTTGGAGCGGGTCCAGAGGAGGGACACAAAAATGATCAGAGGGATCATGGAACACCTCTCCTGTGAGGACAGGCTGAGAGAGTTGGGGTTGTTCAGCCTGGAGAAGAGAAGGCTCCAGGAAGACCTTATTGCAGCCTTCCACTACGTAAAGTGGGCTTCTAAGAAAAATGGGGACAGACTTTTTAGCAGGGCCTGTTGTAATAGGACAAGAGGTAACAGTTTTAAATTGAAAAGGTAGATTTTGACTAGATAGAAGGAAGACATTTTTCCCAGTGAGGGTGGTGAAACCCTGGCACAGGTTGCCCAGAGAGGTGGTAGCTGCCCCACTCCTGGAAACCTTCAAGGTCAGGTCGGACAAGGCTCTGAGCAACCTGCTCTAGTTGAAGATGTCCCTGCTCACTGCAGGGGCGTCGGACCAGACGACCTTTAAAGGTCCCTTCCAACCTAACAATTCTATGATTTGATGATCATTGCAACATTTGCAAATGCACCAAAATTCAGCCTTCAGTGATACTTTAAGTCGCACTGCAATATCCACAGGCATTTTTTACAAGAAGAAAACTGGTTCAAGTGCTGAAGCTTTTCTAGAAGAGATCCTAAGCTAGGAATAAGATAGTAGCATTTTCTGTTTATAGCTGGGTCTTCTCTTCATTGCTGTAATTACCTCAGTGTATAGCTATAGCACTCAACTTACAGACCAAGGCTGTCTCAAGCCCTAGCTAGTTCCAGGGTTACTTGGAACCCAGCTTAGGTGGCCTTTTTGAATAAAGGGGACATTTGAAGCTGCTGACACTTGGACCATGGAGACCCAAACCTATGGGGCAGATACAAACAGGCTGTGGGCTAAATAACACACCCGTATCGCCATTCTCACACAACCTTCATGGGGCACCACAGATTCCAGCCCTTACAGTCAAACCCAGGGTGCAGATGAAATCTCCCAGCACTTCCCAAAGGAATCAGCATCCCACAGAATTAAATCATCTTTTTATAAACAAAGAGATACAACATTTACTTGCAAAAAAAAAAAAAAAAACCAACAACCCAGATAAGGGTAAAGTCACTCTCTGCTTAGGGGGAGATAAATCACACTGCAATATCTTGAAATTAATATGACCAAAAGCATCCAGGCTCTTGCCTATACTTAAGGAGAAAGTACGGCATTCCAGGGGCTTAATTCTTCCCACATTAAATAGAAGCAAGAGCTTTCTGAAGGTGCCTGCCTCTTCAGTAGCTCTGAGGCTATGTGCCCCTCTCACATGCCTAGATACGGACGGATGCAGCCCACGCTAAGTGAAAACGACTCCATTCGGTTGGAGCATTGTCTCAAAATATCTTAAAACAACAAACAGCAACTATCTTACCGCTAAAGACCTCAAACTTTTCAACCAGTTCTGTTATATCCAGATTTGGATGCCCTGAAAACAGAAGCAGAAATTAAGCTGGAGCAGGATAGCACTCCCAAATGGCTCTGCTTTTCAGATGAAGCACCAGTAGCAACAAACCTTTTCGAAAGGCAACGAGCTCTTGGAAATAGAGCGCAAAAAACTCAGTAAGGTCTTCTGGGTTGTTTTCAACAACAGCTCGGCTCACCCCCTCAAGCAGGGTCTTGAGGCCACGTGGAATAACCAGCCTGATCTTTGAAGACTGCATCTTCGCCGCCTCAAGTCAGCTTACGGCTTCTCATCTGTACAAACAGAACCCCTCAGCTGAGCGTCTGCCCTGCCCCAGCGTGAAGTGCCCAGCACCCACAGCGCGATCGCAACTGCTCGGCCCTTGCCGTGTCACCAATAACCCTCCTCCTCCTCCACCCCTTCCCAAACACTCCTTTAACTTAAAGGAGGTATTTACCGTTTGCAGTGACCAAATCCTTTACTGCTCCTCTGCACCTTTAGGCAGCAGAAGGCACAGTCAGGGGGACCAGCCAACTAGGGAACAACGATGTGAATTCAAACCCATGCCACGAATTCCCCTTTTTAAAGGGAAAACCCACCAAAGCACCCCCCAACCGAGCCACAAAAGCCATTCGGGTTCAAGCAAAGAATTTACAGGACACTTCTTCCACTCCTCTCCTCCTCCATTCCCTCCAGCACTTGCTCTCTCCTGGTCCCAGCCTCCCCGCCGGCAAGCCCCCTCGGCAAGGGCCACCACCCCCAGCCAGGAGCGCGTGACATCACAGTGCCTGTGCGTCATCAGCCCAGCGCGGCGGTGCAGAGGTTCGCAGCCGTCAGCAGCTGCACTCCAGCTCTGCGGAGTTACAGTTTGTTGGTAAAAAACGATTTAAAAAAAAAAAAAAAAAGGAACAGAAGGCAAAATACATGATTAAAATTTACAGTCGGGCAGCCAGCGCGCTCCGCGGCCGGGCGGCGCGGCAGCTCATCAGCGAGGGCTTTCCCCCCGCCATAAACACCTCGATGCTCCTTGTCGCACAAGAACCGGTGCGTTTAACAGAGACGACAGTTTGAGCACAACTCTATTTATAGCCCCTTTAATAACGTATTTTAAGGCTGAAGTACGGTGTCGCTCAGGACAAGCGGCGTTACGGGTGAGGCCGAGCACCTACAGTGCTGCCCGCGGGGGAAGCGAGCGCCCGCGGCGCTGGCACCGCGTGAGCCGCTGCCTTTTCTCCCTTCCCACGTTCCTGCTTTCTGCTGCCCACTCGCCTTCAAGCGCGTAACCGGTTGAACTCCCAGCGCAGGCAGAACCCCGCTGAGGGATTTTTGCCAAAACATCCTTTTTCCTTACCGGCAGCCGGACCAGAGACGTTCCTTGCCGGCACAGCAAGAGCGTAACTTTGTGCTCTGTCTTGGGGTTACGAGGACTTCAGAGGATCCAACGCTGCAACCTGCAGAAAGGCTGCAGCCGCACCTCTCCCAGCCCCGGTACAGCGGTGGCTGCACAGACCCAGCCCTGCTTCACAGCCTGGCCTTTTAAGATAGGCAAGATACAAGGCTCAAGGGATTTAAACTGACCTTAACAGACAGCAAAATACAGCACCTGCGAAGCCACGTTCTGGGTGACCTCTGGCAGGAGCTCAGAGCAAACGGCTGGGGACTGCAGCCTCTTCAGCCACGGCAGCTACCCCCAAAGAGGATCCAGATTATTCCTTAATACGGCTCCGTTCATACTGCAGAACCTTATGATTGCAAGGGGAAAACTTGAAATGAACCTCAAGAGCCCCAGGGATAGCATTTGTTCTCCAGCACACATCTTCAGTGGATACACACCAGACCATTTTCTGTTCCAATAAAACTAACACACAAAAAGCAACTGCACGGTGCCATATTTTCAAGGTTATCACTAACGGGGTTTCTGAGGATCACGAAGGCAGGATGGGGGAAGTCATGATCAGGAGTCTGCTGCGGGACAGAAACTTTTATCCACCAACAATGCTATAGATCAGTCTTCAAAGTTGGAAAACCATCATCTACCTACTTGCTCGTGCATTCCTGGATGTCTGCATCTACAAAAAAACTGAGGGGAATCCCAGCAGCACTGAAGACTTGAGACTAAAGTGCTATTGCTGCTAAAGCATTTAGACTGTCTACAATAGCTTTCTTTAATAAGTAATGTTATATTCATCATAGTTCATTGAAAACTAACAAAATATTTTATAACTTTCAAGTTGGTTCACCGGAAGTGGGTTAATGGTAAACTCACCACAAAATGCTTCCTCCGTAAAAGAATCCTTAAAGTATTTTCTCATTCAACTTCTCACAATAGCTCATCAGTCCTGGAGAGTAACGATACAGATCGCACCATTAAAAAAGTTAAATGATATGAATTATGAAATTAGGAGCAATAGCTTTCCTATAGAAAGACTAAGACATACTTCAAGAATATATAGGAGGACTAGAAAATGCATCATTTCTAAAGCCAGGATAGTGATCTGAAGTCTAGATTTCTGTATGAAGAACATACGGAAGCAACAGGACTTGATAAAGGCTTTAAACATACCTGTGTGCAAAGGCAGTCCTGTGGTTAGTTTGAAACCATCCTCAGTGACGACAGATCAGAGGATAACTTGTAAATTTGCTTCTTTTGAAAACTTTCAGAATTCTAGGTCTGCAAAGCTCTGTACAGCGAAAGCTTCAAAGATGTTTAAGTACAGATGTCAAACCACAGAAAACTTTATCATCAGACGTAACCAAATAAACCTCCTTACATATTTATTTTTAAATAAATATGTAAATATTTAAAATAGCAGCTTCAGCCACTAACATAAAAGCACATCTGTCTGAAACTTAAGCATATAGAAAAAAAAATGTCTGGAAACTATTAGGTAGAGATTGGACACAAGTTCTACTGAATCAAGGTCCCAGGTAAGACCTATGTTTCTGCCCAAAAAAGGATCATTTTATTAACTCTTCACTAGATAGTTCACAACAGGTTAATGAATCACACTGGTTGGGGGCCTGTGGGGTGTGTTTGGTTTTGTTTTGCTTTTTTAAACTTGCAATCTCTCTCAAAGCTTCAGCTAAATAGCAGGAGAAGAGGACTTGCATTTTTTGCGAACACCATCTTTTGTGTTTCTACCTGCCAGAGACTTCAGTGTAATTCTAAGTAGGGCTTTGCATTCACATACAAAAATCCCCATGAAAACCTTCTTGCTTCTCCTACCAAAGGTACAAAATACTGGTTTTATTTAAGGTGTCTTTCTGTCTTCCCCTTTGCCAGGGCCTTTGCTACAAGTGGGGAAAAGTCTATGTCCCAGCAATACACTTACTTTTTTTTTTTTTTCTTCTCAATACACTTTTAGTGAAAGATGAAGATGCATTTATGTAAATGGTTTTGCTTGGCAAAGTCCAACGATCTCTCTCTCCCTCCCTTCTTCCCCACTCAAACATTCAGCTCCAACAAGCTTCCTTTTTTTTTTTTTCCCCCTTCTTAAACTCTTCACCTGAAAGCCCTTCTGGGCAACTCCTCTAAGGCAAGCACAGCTTGCCAAAGATGACCGAAAAGCACTGAGGACCAGCCAGTCCTGCTGAGTTTAAACAGCTTACTTGACTGGAACACCATCTTGGAGTCACATCAAAAGATAAACAGCATTTTGGGAAAAACAGTAATGAAAAAATGAGGGGTCAAGAGTGAGACAACTGAATGTGAACTCCCTGTGGCTAAAACACACCAGTGGTTAAAACACAGGGGCTAAATAGGTCATGAAAATCTTGGGTAATTAAGCAAAAAGATTCTTAGCAGAAGCAGGAAACCAATATGCAACTCTAATATGCAGCTACACTGGTATCCTATGCTGGGTCCAGTTTTGAGGTCCAAGCATACATTAAAAAAGTAATCAAAACTAGAAGTAATTCAGTATTTCACTGTGGAAAGCCTGCCTCAAGTTGAATTCCTTACTGTCCCATAACAAACTGGTGGGAGAGTGGGAATATCACTTTTTGCTGTCTGCTAACAGCACACTTTTATAGCTGTTTAATAGAACAAGTTTTGAAGTTCATGGAAAATACAGATTTGCAACATTATGACAAAGCTAAGCCTTTTGTAAAAGAACCCAATCTTTTTTCCAGTGCATTTTGCACACCAGCTAATCTCATACAAGAATTTGCTTTGGCATAAATTAAGACTATTGTATATAGATAGAGATAACTCAGTGTAGAAACTAGCAGGTTCTGATGCTTTCTGAATCTCTGTATAAAATACCACACTTTAATTGTTCTTTGGTCAAAATGAACCAGAACTGGAACTTGCCTGTATATTTCCATCTTCTGTAAGTCAGCTTTTCCAGATAAAAGTAGTTTTTGAAGCAGTATTTTCTAGCTCACCTCAAAATGTTAGAACACAAGACAGTATTGTATAAGCATCTACTCAAACTGTAATTAGCAGAGAAACAATTCCCTGTCCTTTTTTAATAAACTCCTAATTTATATAAAATAATTTGTGATACAGTTCCTTGACTATGAAGGATCAGCGGCAATATACCTGTTCTTCTTACTCCTAAATTTCAGTGGAGCCCACCATTTCTGTTCCAGGCTGCCTGCAGAGGCCCTGCCGAGCCAAGGACAGGCATGCCGGTCAGGTGCCACTGGCTGCCCAATTGCCTTAAAAATAAACTTACTTAGCTTTAATAATACTTGTTTGAGATTGCATAATTTTTCATGAAAGTGATTGCCACCGCTGTCAATATTTTGTAATGACGACTGGAAAGAGAATTTACGTGTCCTTTACAGGCTACTCTGCTTTCACTCCCCCGTAGGTTCAGTCAGCACCCTCGTAACACCAGGTATAGCCCGACGCCAGCCTAACGCTTGCTCCTGCTTAAACAGTTACAGAGCGATTTTTAAACACGAGTACAATCCGCTGTTGGGAGGACAATCAGATTTTTGTAAATTGAAAAGCAATTCAATACAACATTTGGGGAATTTTATTTAAGAATAAAGCATAACTAGAATATGAAACAAGCATTCAAAGTCAGCGAGAGAAGAAATTAAAGTGCTTGCTTTAAATCAGAAACATTTTTCAAAGGTGCAGGAATACAACAGATACAATTGTGTGTGGTTCTTTTTCTTTAATGAAGAACAAGTAAATTAGATGTCTTAAAAATGGATCTTAAACCTTGTTCACTCCATGGTTGATCTCAACATGACACATGTAACTCACTTTCTAAACCAGGAAACTACAGTTATACTGGAAGAACAAAGGCTGAGGTAATTGCTGACTAGAAAACTTTGTTACAGAGTCACTTTACATCCCAGAAGTTTTCCCAATACTTGGTATCATCTTGTTCAGGAGGCCACTAATTAAAAAACAAATTTGAGGAGCAAGGGAACAAAACTCATGTCCACGTTTCTTTTAATTTTACTCAGAAATATAAAAGTGCAAGTCCTGTAAATTAACAACATTTACAGTACATCACAATAAATATGTCACTTTGTGACATCTAAAAATTCTAGTTATTTATTTGAAATGAGTCATATTGAGATAAAAACTGCATTAACATCAACAAAAATACCTGACCTGGTAAAGATAGTCTTAACATATTAATTAGCAAGATGCATATTCCATTATTGCTATTAGACCATGCCTCCGAGTTCCAAAGTATAAAAACTTAGCAGTTTACACAAAATACAGTTGAAATTTGTCTCATCACAGGCACAATCTAACATAAAAAATAATTTTGACATTTACAATGTAGGAGATTCTCCTATGAGGGGAAGGCAAAAAAAAAAAAAAAGAATTAATACAGAAACAGATAGTTCTATTTCAGTGATGATTTGCTAAATCCACAGAAAAGCTGCAATCTACAGAGTTAAACTGTTATATGGATATATAGTGACTTTCCATACCCACTTCTGGCCTGGTGAGAACAACAGGCCTTTTATAGTAAATTTACTACAATTTGCTAGCTACCTCCAAGTATGTAGACCCTCCACATCCCAACACAAATTGCATGCAGGTGCTGTGTGTCCTGAACAGCCTAGCCTCACATTATATTTAAGCAGTGTATTTAAAAGGAACTTTGTCAGTAAATGTACCGTTTCTAGCTATTTACCCAGAATGGGCTATCTGTCTCATTGCAAAACATTAAAAGTCAGATAGGACAAAATAAGATTTCAAGTACATTAAAGCCCATTTTTAAAATCATGATTTGAATTCTAAGTAGTCGCTACATATACAATATATTGTTTCCTAGTCAATACTTATTTGGATTGACCAAATAAAGTTGAACGCTCATCTGTGACTTGATATTACTGTTAAATTTGAATTAAAAAAACCCAGTGTACTACCTGTAAGACCTAGATTATAGAAAAATAAAGCTCCTTTTTAAAAGAGTCTCTCCTCTCCTTCAGAACAACAACAGAAGTGTTTAACTGCTCTAGGAATGCCTTTCATAGCAGGAGCTGTGTATTTCTAGAGAGAAAAAAAAGTGTCTCAACTGTTTCATTTGGCCTACCAAATAGGACACTACTTTTTTCCTCCATATCAGTCTTGCTTTAGATGCAAACTCAAAAGCAAATCAATGAAGGTTAGGTGTGGGCAAGGTCTAAAACTTTGGCAACATATTCTACAAAAAAGTAAGAAAAGAAAAAAAGTTTAAGCTAAGGAACTGTTTAAGGCAACCTGACCAAAGTAAAGGTAAGGCTTTTGGATAACTATTTCCAAGGATATCCAGTTTTCTTAGCTTTGCGAAGCAACATAATTCAACTAACTTTGTGGCCAGATTTCCATTTGTAAGATTCTTTAAAAAAATATTTACCTTAGAATATTACCTTAGAATATGTTATTAACTGAATATAAAACATAAGGAGATACTACATATTACAGACAAAAGTAAAAAAGCTACAGATGAGCATACAAGTATTAAAAATTATATAGACATGACAAAAGTTTTAAGCTCTCTGAGGTATTTCAGTATCTTAACACCACAGGTTTAGCATACCATATAGAGACTTAGGATACTGTAGTATTGGCATAACTACCAAAGGAGATTTTTGGTTTTGTGTTTTGTTTGGTTGGGTTTAATACCTTTAAAGGTCACTGCTATAAAGATTCAGCAGCTTGAATGAAAAATACGTACAATTACTGTATCTGGCCTATGTATTTTAACACACTATTCAGAATATTAAAGACCAGAAATAAAAACTGCCCACACTGTAACTGCATGTCAAACAAAGTAAGTATTCGGCTGGAATGTACCAGAAGCAGAGATCCTAAATATTGACGTAATTTATATCACAAGTATGAGCCGGGTTGGGAGGGAAGGAATGAAGAACGGAAGGGGATGTGAGGTTTAAAATTCACACATTAGTGATCATGTGGTCACTAACATAAGCCACTAAAATTCAGTAAGATCTGCTTTTTGTGGCTGAACAGTTTTCCTCCTCCTGTGTATTGCCTAATGCTTGAAGACAAAAGAAATATTCTACCCATTTCCAACTTCAGCATTTACACCAATTACTTTTATTGTATTATTATAATGAAAACAGAAGTGCTCCTCTTGGCATATTTTAGATCCAGATTATTTTAAAATCACACCTGCCAATATTGTCAAAGTAAATCATGTGTGCTTATTTAGGCTCACCCACAGAGTTACAAGTAATCATGTTCAGCTTGGTTTAAACAAAATAAAAACTGAAGAGTTAAAAACACAAGGTCACTTAACCTTCTTTCTGGTTGATCTACTTTTAGTTAAAATTGTAATGTTTTACACTAAGCCACACCAACTCTGACCATACTAGGAAAGTGTCTCTGGCACAAGTGGTTTTCAGAAGAAAAGCTGGTCTTCCCAACAGCTTTTTCTTCTGCTTCATCTTAAAGTGCAGAAACTGTGGGAAAGGATAACAAGACGTCCTGTCCATCACTGTGGAACTACTTCCCTTAGAGAGGCTAAGGCTGCGTGTATGCGGACGTGCAATCTGTTCTCAAAGTCATAGCCAGTAAATTCCTCCTGGGGAGGGGGGGGAAGAAAAAAAAGCATATAACTATTAGCCTCCTTCACTTTAGGATGTGAAGATAATTTTATTACTGATGCTTAAGAAGTCATGTTATAAAAGAGACAGAAGAGGTGAACTAGAGATTGCATGTTGCAATATCCCTGCATTACCCAAAGCAAGAGAATTATTACAGAAATTCCAAGTTGGTGAAGAGTGCAGAAAGGTTCTATTTCCAACATGCTGTTTGGATCCGAAGTAGTTGAACAGCACCTGCAAAGTTCTGCAAGTTCAAAAGCTCTAGAAAATCCCAACAGACCCAAGCAAGAACCAGTTGGAACAGACAAGGAGGAGTGGAGAGTTGTCATTTTCAAACTTCCTGTAGCCACATCTTAGTTGAAAAACTTAGTGAGGTCCTAACACTCCAGGAGAGGTCACTAATGTGAGCTCTGTGCTATGACTGACCTAAAAATAGATATCCACATAACATACATAAATGTGTATCATACATTATGTAGATAATATATCTACATGATAGCCTTGTAGATGGGGGACACTGACACTTACTATCCACTCCCCCTGTCCCAAAACCCAAAAACACAACCTTTCAAATGCCCTCATCTCAGAAAGATAAAATTTCAAAGTGTCTCAGTTTTTACCTTGGCTTGGAGAAGTAAGGTTTTGCCTCTTGGCACAGTCTACAAAAAGACAAACATTGCATTAGAAATGCATTGCAAATATTACAGAAAATATCTTAACTATATGGCCTGATCAGCCCGGAATAGCATCTCTATCTTGAAAACAAGGTACTGAGCAGACAAAACCCTCTCAAATTAGGAAACTAGAAATACTAGTGAGGCACCCAGGAAATGCAGTATTACATATTTCTAGTTTTCTACAGAAAAGGAGAAATTACAGCCTTAAATGCAAGTTGCTACTGATGGTGGTGAGCTGCAACAATGCACAGGGAAACAAAGGTTACGCTACAGATAAATGACTAATGGATCAATAGAGTAATTTTCGTTTCGTAACCGAAGTTTAAGCCATTTGATTTACAGAACAAGTTATTGGATTTTAATAATCAACTGCCTGATAAAAGACAGAAAATTAAGTTTTCTTATTCAAATATATCTGAACACATGTAAGTTCATATTGGTTAAATTACATTCAGTGTCTAAGAAATCTACAAAAGAATCTGTAAATTTCTTGACTTAACCATATAAAAATCTTCAAGAACTTGATTAGAACTAAGTTTAATAAAACAAAGATGATTCAGATAACATGGTAAATCAAACATGTAATTATGAGTAATTTTAAAGCAAAGTAAATTTAATATGCTTTTTATACTAAAATTACATTCGTATCTGTATCTGTTGCTCAGGCCTTTAATACACTCATCCTCTCAGGTAACTGTGACTTATAAAATCCTATTTCCTTCTCTTTCGTAACCATTATAGAGCTCTCACATGACACCACATCTAGTGAATTGAATTTTCTACAAACAGCATCCACTCACCTCTAATTCCAACTCTTGCTTTTCCCAACCCCATCCTACTTTATTCAAGTCAAGCATCTTTTACCTCCTCATTGTCCAAGTGCCACAAGAGGGTGCTTCCTGCATGACCCTCACATCCTAAGTCCTACCATAGCTTCTCTGTATAGCTACAGGCTGAGGCTTGTTCAGTCTTCAAACACCCAACATGAAGCACATTTGGTTACTGTGTGCATACACTACATGTAAAGCTGGGAGGAAGGAAGGACTGCTCCCACATTCGCTAAATCTTTAGATAACTGCACTACCTACCACTTTTTTTTTTTTTAAGAGACATTTGACATGATCAAATTTAAATATGAACACGGGGAAAAAGGCAGCAGGAACATTACTGACTCACACCTCCCTACCAGGCTTCAAGGCCCAGTTCTAAGTTGTAGGGCAGCAGGGTTTTCAAAAAAGAACAATTATTTTTAGAAGCGTTTTCTAGTTTTGTCCTTTGTCATGATGATAATTTTTATTGAAAGGTTTTCCTTTCTTTCCTTCCCTTTTTAAGGGGAAGGTTCAGCTGAGACGATTAAATCTGACAAGATTAAAAACAACTGAAGAGAGGATCTTAAGAATATAAGATATTATCAGCCCAACTACTCGATACACTACTTACAAAGGTCTGCAGGTTCAAGTCATTACCCTGTAACCACTTCCCTTAACTTGCAATCTGATTCGGGAAGTACTACACGAAGTGGCATAAACTCCAAGCAGTGGTGTTACGTCTTTGAGGAGAGAAACAGCAGCACCAAGAGTGGTGCAGAAGTTGCCTTAGTTTAAGATTCTCTGGGCTCCCTAGGAGACAGGGTATGTGCAAAGATCCGACTGATCAAATATATCAAACCAAAGCCGTTTTGGACAGTTCAAAATACAAGTTTGATCCCCAAAACACAGAGCTATTTTAGTATGGCACCAAATTCTATTGGGAGAGAATAACTACAGGTAATCTTTGAGCTTGAACAGCATCCAACAGGAAATTAAATACCTAAGAAAAGGACTCTAGGCACTCGCCACACTAAATACCACCTGCAGACAACAGATCCCTGCCTACCCAAGGCATTCTCGCCAGGCCTCTACTGCCACCAGCAGCAGGAACACTAAAGCAAGTAAAGGCAGAGAGAGGGCTTTGCATCTTGAGGGGTGACAGAATTTCCATACCAGTATTTATATATACAATTTCTGTAAGCACATATTAAAAAAATGAGCACGATCATGGCATGATCAGAGGTGAAAAGTAAAGCCTTTATGTTGCTTTTTGGGGTAAAGTACTAAATAATAATCAAAACAATGTGGTGCTACACTCATCAAAATTCTTGCTTTGCTGATTGCAGTAGATTTGCAGACATGTTCATTTTACTGCTAGAGAAAGACACCACCAATGGTGAGGAATGTAACAGCTGCCCTGAAGCATCTCAGAATCTTAGGCTCTGTTTTTTATGTAAAAATAAAATCCAGTAACAACAAAACAAGTCACTGCAGTGTTATCAACAGATAACTAAGCTCTTCAGAATGTCCTTATAGCTCTTGATATTGAAAAATTAAGACGTTGTTACCTAAAAAGCATTGCATTTCTTGGTTTGCAAAAAAACAGAGTACTAAGTTTCTTTACAGTAAGTATAAAACAAATTTAAAGCTTAACATACATTATCACCTATAAACTTCGTTTCATTGTTTGTATAGCACTGTGTTGACTCCCTATCCTAATTTTAAGAGTTTAAAAATAGGTTACACTATTACCTCTGGATTGTCTAACAGAAGACAGCCAAGTTCATAGCAAGCATATGGCTGGATGTATAAGTTGTTCTGACGGCACAGTTCATCTTTAGCAGCTCGCTGAAAGAACTACAAAATTAAAGAAAAAGAAAAGAAAATAAGGTTTGCAGTAATACACTAAAATTGACTGTTTGATACTTAAAAAGACACCCAGAAGTACCGTTCAACTTTAAACACTAGAAGTTAGCCCAAATCTAAAATGAGATTACATTAAAAATTTCCAAATCATAGAGAATCTTTAAGCATGTACCCAAATGTTTTCACTGACACAACTGTATCAAGGCAAAACTATTTGTTTGGACTTTTATGGAGTAATATACTGTCTGTTTCAAAAGTCTTCCAACTTCATATTGAAAAAATAGTAAATCTATCAAGGAACTTCAACATCAGATATTAAGAACCAGGATTATTTAAAATATGCTTGAGAGAAGCAGAATAAAGAAAAAGGAAAAAAGATTTAAAGCCAGCATCAGCTTCCTTGTTGCTTATATGAACTGCATTCTATTTTGGGGAGGAAAAAAATAGTTGTGCCTACAGATCAAAACCTGGAGCAGTGGCAAAATTATTTGGTATGTGCTAATAATCAAACCTCTCAGTGCCTAACAGGTCTGGAGGAGAAGCAGAAAACCCATGTTTTTGGAAAGGTCCATCTCCAAGTTTTTTGGGTTTTTTTTGGTTTTTTTTGTTTTTTTTAAGCTGAATTTTCTTTGTTGGACAAAGTAAATCCAGCAGAGCCAAGAACTTCTCTGTTCTTCTTCCCAACTTCCCCTTAACTCTTGCTCCTATGAGCCACTTTAGCTACCACGTTCATTCAAGATACATAATTACTTTTACAACACAGAATAGAATCATAGAATAGTTTGGGTTGGAAGGGACCTTTAAAGGCCATCTAGTCCAAATCCCCTGCGATAAGCAGGGATGTCTTCAACTAGAGCAGGTTGCTCAGAGCCCCATCCAACCTGACCTTGAATGTTTCCAGGGATGGGGCAGCTACCATCTCTCTGGGCAACCCGTGCCAGTGCCTCACCACGCTCATTGTGAAAAATGTCTTCCTTCTATCTAGTCTAAATGTGCCCTCATTTAGTTTAAAACCATTGCCCCTTGTCCTATCACAGCAGGCCCTGCTAAAGAGTCTATCTTTCATATAAGCCTCCTTTAAGTACTGGAAGGCTGCAATAAGGTCTTCCCGGAGCCTTCTGCTTCCCAGGCTGATCATCCCCAATTCTCTCAGCCTGTCCTCACAGGAGAGGTGTTCCATCCTTCTGATCATTTTTGTGAGTCTCCTCTGGACCCGCTCCAACAGGTCCATGTCTTTCCTGTGCTGAGGGGTCCAGAGCTGGACACAGGACTCCAGCTGGGGTCTTACCAGAGTGGAGCAGAGGGGCAGAATCCCCTCCCTTGACCTGCTGCCCACACTGCTTTGGATGCAGCCCAGGATGTGGTTGGTCTTCAGGACTGCAAGCGCACATTGCCAGCTCATGTCCAGCATTTCACCCACCAGTACCCCCAAGTCTCTGCTGCTCTCAATCCCTTCATGCCCCAGCCTGTACTGATGCCGGGGGTTGCCCTGATCCAGGTGCAGGACCCTGCACTTGGCCTTGTTGAACCTCATGAGGTTCATGTGGGCCCATTCCTTGAGCTTGTCCAGGTTCCTCTGGATGGCATCCCATCCATAATGAAGTCATGCTAAACAGAAGATTTGAAAAGAACCTGACATACTGCTTTGTGAATTCCAACAATATCACCAACAGCACTGCAAACTCATGGCTTACACAGCACTCTTACTCAACAATACTTACAGTTTAACAGAATAGCTCATAAAATAGAGTTAATGGTGTAAAATATCATTTAACAACCTACCTGAACAGCATCTTCAGAATTTCCTAAGCATTTGTGTATGGCACCAAGAAGCAAATTCCTCAAACCAACAGCCGATGAGTCATCAACATCCTGACAAGCTTAATGAAAAGATTCCAGTAAACAAACAAGATGGACTGAAATCCTTCCTTAGACAAGAATTGTGGTCTATGGTGACATTTGGTCTGATGATTAAATTTAACCGGAAGGAGAGTCTAGTAACATTAATGTAAATCAAAGTAACTTGGTTTCTTTTAAATACAACCCATTTTGTATGAACCTCATCAAGCAATCTGTCACTCATGAGAACAATTCCAAATAGGAATGAATGGGTTGAAGTCAAAGGCAGTTGGTGTGATGTTCTGACAAGCAGAAGAGAATCTGTTTGAAATACCCACTAAACGGTAAAGTTACGAAACAAATCACCTCCTTTTGGTGTTATGGGATACTGGGCTGTCCCAGATACTGAAAGAAAAATACATAAGCCAAGTTACAAGGAGCACAGGGCAAGCAGTTCAGACAAAACTGATTTGTTCTGAACTGAAGCCAAGTGCCAAGACACACAAAAATCTGTACTGGACTTAAAAACCCAGACTAGGGTGTTTTGGCATCACAATTCTCAGTGCTGGTGAGAGGATAAGGCTTATTTGTCAGATCTTAGCTGGTCCACAATCCAGGGACAGACTGTGCCTCAGCTGAGTAGTAGTACTCTCTTTCCAGAAAGAACCGAATCATGATGCACATAACCATCTCTAGATGAATCAGGCTCCATTTTGATCAAGCTTATTAGCACCAGCTCTGTTAAATCAAGGTTAGTTCCATGAGGAGCCATTTGCACTCATCTGCACCATTGCCTTCAAAAAGGCCAAGGTACAGAGAGGCTTTTCATCCCTTCAGAAGGAGCTTAACTGCTGTGCCTGGAGCAGTAGAGCTCCTTTAACTTCACATTCTGCCTCACCTCATAAACCCTGCCAGACCTTAACTAGCTCTCATTCACAACAGTTAATCCACAACTCAAATAAGCCACCTATGAATAACTAAGAGTTGGCTGCATGAAGTATTTGGACACTACACAACGCACAAGGCTGTCAACCCTCACTTGTATTGTGAGTCTCAAGTTCCTTGGCATTTTACTTAGAGAGATACATGTGGATACAAATTAATTCCTTTATTTTTTGAAGTCAACTTCTAGGCCTGACAAAAAGCCTGGAAATTCACCCCAGCAAATTACATTCCAATTGTTCAAGAGAAGAGGAAACAAAAAAAAATTATCCCCTATCATCTCATCATTCTTGAAATACACGTAAGGCACAGCAGTAACATTCTCACTGTGAAAAAAATTTTCAACCAGGGATCACTGATGCAGGCACATCTGTCACTGTCACACATTATGAAAGTTTTAATTTGCTAGAATTTAATTAAAATTCTAATCTCTGAATTTTAATCTATACTGCCATTTCACATTAAAAGGTGCACCACTGGCTAGAAGCTTATACTAGGAACATCTACACTGCTTCTAAGTGTGCAGGAGAGAAGCACATACTCTACAACCTTTGCAGCTGATTGTTCTGATGGCAAATGACAGACAAAAAAATTCTGAAATTTCTTTTTACATAAGTAAATCTTATTTTAGAGCCTTCACCATTATGTTTGGGACTAGAAAACTAAGGATCTGAACATAACCCACTGCCATCACGCAATTTAAATGGACAAGTTACCTTAAATTAAAAACAGAACAAAACCCCACAACTAGTCCTGACTCTCAACTTAAAGACTGGCAGTTTTCTGGCTTAACATAAAAGTCATGTACAATCCCCAAAATTTCACAATTACAGAAAAAAGGAAGTAACTCGGTAGCAGACATTTTTTGTTTCATTTTCTAAATGAGCAGGTAATAACTTGAAGCTGTTTGCAGAATGCAAACAAGCCTGATTGCTGGATGGAGGGAGGAATACTGAAAACTTCGTCATAAACACTGATCCCATAAACTTTACGTGACAGACATCCAAAGACACCTGGAGACTAAGAAAGAGGCAATCATAAAATGCTCCTTTCACAATGAAGATGGTCCCAGCAGCCAAGACAAACAGAACCTTTATGTCACAGGTGACCTCACAAGCTACATATTTCCTCTTAGAATACAATTGACATGCAGAAATTAATTAGTAGTTTTATTTTTTGTATTTTATAGCTGGGTTTAAATGAGTTAAATTTTGCTTAGTGACTTTGAACAATCACACTATTGTTTCATTTTAACAACGGGCAAGCACAACTGACTAAAAAAGCAACTATATGCAGCAGGCAGTTACACTTCTCTGAAAAACCTATAAAAATAGTAAAAATGAAGCATTAAACTGAATCATAATGGGTCATTATTCTGTTACTCAAACTGTTTTGCTATCACACAAGCACACAGGTTTAAATTTTCATGCTACAGCAATCAGCTACTCCACACAACAGACGAAAATTATTTGAAAAAGTAAACAAATAGATCAAGGAACCATATTATACCTTGGCTCATATGCTGTAAGTTCGATAGGGAACAGTTTGGAAGGGCTTTCCATAAGTACAGTACTTCAATGGATGCCAGGACACAGAGCTCTTTGGTTGGCATTTGTTTTCTAAATCTATCTGCCTGCAAAGTGGGGAGAAAGAGGGAAGGGAGATCTGTCATCTGCCCTTTTACAGGGAACATAGTTTTTGCAAACGATCTATTACAAACAGTAATTTTAACTGTTTCATGAAAGCATCCAACAATTTTATGAAAATACGGTGGTAACTTATCTTAAAGACTTTAAAGACTAAAAAGCAAAATCTTTCAGTTAAGGGCTTACGTATTGATAAAATTAAAGCTTCCTTGTATGCAGCCTAGATTAGTTTTATTTTATTTCACAACCTCAAGTACACACTGACTGAATGCTGAAATGGCAACATCTGCAAGATCATCAGTTGGGAAATATTTCCTAGACAACTCCTAACCTTCAAAAAGAACTAAGGCTTTGACAAGATGAGATAAAAAGGACTAAGAAAGGCAAAGCTAGAAGGAAAATTACAAAGCAACTACAGTATCATATATTTTTATCTTTAACAATTACTTTATTGTAAAGTGAACAGCTAATTCACATTTCCTTTGCTAGGTCCTTAAAGTACATGACACTATTGTTTTTCCACCTGAATCTTTCCCATTAATTCTACAGAAGCAACATAGGAGAAAACAGACACAGCCTTCAAAAACAAATGCTGGTAAAGAATTCAACAGAAATACCAAGTGTAATTACTGTACTGAAACAAGTCAGCCTATGCTAAACCAAACCTTTTTCACTGAAAATTGTTCAATCTGATTGTTTTTTCTTTTGAAAAGCTTCTGAACTTCCTTGAACACATTCTGAGCACCATTGACATCACCAGTGGCTCCTTGACACACTGTAAGAACACAGAAACAAAAATAGGTCAGTCTCTCCAGATGCCTGTGAATTGTTCATAGTCCACTAATCTGTACAAACATCTACATCTTAAATTATTCCAGTAGTTTTTACACCAGCAAAAGTGAGGGTTATTTGTGTTTTGGCTTTTTTTTCCCTTTCCTTTCAAATGAGATCTGTCCTCCCAGACTAGTTAGGAATCAAAACTGAGCAAGTTTTCAAGTCCTGGTTTCTCAGCGACAGGTGTTCCCTACAGTACATGATGGTGGTCTACAAAGAGCTGACTCATCACAGGATGCTGCCATTTCAACTTGTTTTTCCTGTTAAATTAAGATAGCTAAAAAATTATGCGCTTTAATATTTCCCTAGTATTTCCATACAAGCAACTGTTGTACCTGTTGCAATAGCAGGGAATATTTCAAATAGAAGGTCTGCACTGGCACGCTGTCTTAAAACAGCATTTTTATTAGAAAAAAAACCCACATTCTGAAAAAGCACGAAAAATCCTGAACTAAAGCTTTAACTTGAAGCAAGACAAAGCCTGAGCCACTTCCAACATAACCCACTGTTAACACTACTGGCATATGAAACAGGAAAAATTAAGATTAGGTATCATACGGTCACAGGAAAAAAAAAAACTACACACACACTTCCAGAAAGGATCTAGATTGGGCATTTGACAAACATGCAAATCCCAACTCTCCCAGGTACTCGCTGTGATCATTAAAAAGTCAGTACTACTTTTTGTACCCATTAAAGGAACTAATACCACCCAACCTCTAAGGATTTATTTAAACGTTTTCAATACACTGTTATGTGACCTGTCACTACACTGACAATCATAATTGTATCTACACCTAGAAAGGGGGGGAGAGAAAGTACATACCCACATGTTATGTTCATGCATTCACATGTACATTATATAAACAGAATTATGTAAGTCAAGTCTGGCATAAAGCTGGGTGAGCAGCAGGCAATGTGGAAGGCACTATGTGCACTATTAAGTTTCCCAAAACAAAACAATGCCAAAACCTTATCACATCACTGCTCTATCACTTATCCAAACACACTGAATATACCCACCTGCTGTTAAATAAGCATAGTAGCACTGGGACCACCTGGATTCGTTTTTAAGCCTTTCAAAGGATTCAAACGCATCTTTGAAATTCATCTCTATCATGCTGCACCAACCTAAAAACAAGACTAATCTAACTTCAGAGAAAGCAGTAATTCAAATTTGGTGTCAACATTACTGAAACACACAGTCTGTTATGAGAGCTGGAGATAGTTTAACAACTATACCAATAACTGGAAGACTTAAAACCAAAACAAATCAATAACACACATTTAAAGTCTGGTTTAAATTTACTGGGAAATGTTGAATTGTAAGATTCCACACAAGACAACAAACCCACTTCAGAGCAACAACAAATCTACACAGACATCAAAAGCTCTCTTGGTTTTTTTTTCAACTATATTTTGTAGGATATTGAAATTTATAAAGCTACTACTTGCTCCCTTATTCTTCCCCACTGTGACAAGATTCCTTAACCAGACATGTTTAAAGCTTGAAGGAACAGATCTTCTCCACTCTAAAGACTTGTATACAAATTAAGAACTTATAGCATATATTGATAACGATAGAAGTAAATGAACATGAAATATGGGTTCTGCAAACTGTGAAGCTTCAATAGACCAACTAGGTTTTGGCACAGAAATGGTGATTCCACAGACAAATCAGATGACTTAATTTCTCTTTTTAAACAATATTCTGTAGGTGAACAGTTTGCCCTTGATTCTATACGTCTACTCCCTGATTTTGCACCACCTTGTAGTTGCAGAAAACTTTAAAATTATGAAAGATTGTCAAATTCTACTTGCCCAAACAAGACAACAGGATTATTATCATAATCCATCCAAGACAAAGACTAGTATTCTAAAAGCTTTTTAAAAATCCTAATAAAAATAATCCAGTTTGTTTATTGGAGTTACTAGCCTAAACTTGAAAGTGAGCTATTGATAGTACAAGCATATCCAACTTACCTATTTCATATAGGCAGACATGTTGAATCTCCCTTTGGTCTGTTGCAAGTTCCAAAGCGGTATGAAACGAGGTCAAGGCACTATTGATTTGACACTAACAAAAGTGAAAGAAGGAAAAAAAAAAAAAAAATTCAAATGTCTGAAATTATCAAAATCAAATTACCCAACAAATTTTAAAAGAAAACATTCAGATTTCCGTTAATAGGTATTTTTTTAACCATATAGTTAAATAACTGAAGTGTCCTACAGATTGCAGCTTCTGGTTTAATTAAATGAAAGAGGCACAACATTACATTGAGAGGAAAACCTCAAAACTCAGACTCTAGATTATTTTACGTGAGCTAAAACCCACCATCGAGCTAACTGTTTCAAGAAGAAGGGATAACATTAACTCAGTGTAACAGACCCACACTGCAATTCCTTTGGCCAGCTTCCCTCTTCCCAGCGCTCTCAACCTCATCACTTTTGAATGAAAGTGTGGGCAAATTATGACAAAGCCTTTATTTACAATGATGAAGATCCTAAAGAGGTCCCACAGTCAACATATTTTTCCATATATTTCATCTTCAAGATATGAAACATAATACAAGAGCCAAATTATAAGAAACAAGGTAAGTAAGAATCACTAATACAAAGCAACTCATTTATGTTTAAATGAAACTTTAGACAAGAATGCAAAGCATTTGTTTGCAAGGTACTAACAATCAGTTTCACCATGTACAATAAAATTTAAAACATACAGTAAGGAACTTGCACTCTAAAAGTCATATAAAAAGAGAAATGTAGAACACTACAGACTTAAAAATAGGAGGAGGGGTATACTAGAGGAGCTTAGTAATGATCACCAGTAACTTACAGCCAGTTCAGATCATCTCTCAACCTTAAAAATCAGTGGCTGTGTTCCTTCAATTTGCTTTTAAGTCCAAAATTAATCAGCTTTGTGCAGTAAGCTTTTCAGTAATCTCATTTTGACTCTTACTAGTCATTCCGCCTTTAAAAGTCATATAGTCTTAGCATCTGCCAATAAAGTTTAGCTTTCTGCACAATAAGGGTATCTTTAATGTTTAATTTTATTTTTAACTCTTTCACCTTTTTCCATGTCAGTAACCACTGACCACTGTTCCTTAGTAACCACTTTAAAGAACAGTTAATAGAGAATTCATAAATGCTGCACAACATGTGAGAGAAAAAACATTTTGATAAAATCGTTACCAACAGCTTCGCAAAAAGAGGCTGATAGCTTTTGTAACAACTAGAATGATAGTTCTTTTGACTACCTTCATTTCTAGTTTTCCTAGTCTAGGATGGGACTTCGCTGTAACAATCATCGAAAAGGGGAGGATGCAAATCAACATTTAATTAGTTCTATACACACACACTATATATATATATATATATCTCAGTACGTCCTGTATCCGCTTTAATATAGTTCCTATATTTATTCTCACAGACAATTACAGTAATTTATGCAACAGAAGAATCTTTAGACCACACTCTGCTGGCTAAACAAGTAAGTGAAAGAAACCCTTGAAAATGCAAACCTATGCATCTATGCTAGCATAACTGAATTAAAATTCCTGAAAAAAAATCTGCAGCAGTGTATCTTAAGACCACACACATAGAGCTCTAAAGTGATTTTATTAGATTTCCTTCTTTGTCTTGTCAGGGAAAACTCTTTTTAGTTGCTAAGGAACAATTTAACCATAAATCACACATATTGCATGAAGACAGCACAACTGCCAACAAAGGGATCCACAGCAGTATCAATATAAACACTGTACACTTTGAAAATAAAACAGTGAGTAGACTAACATGCTTGCTGGCATGACAGAAAAATATACTACACAAAGACAGGTGAGTTATATTTGCCCTCTAATTTACCAGGGAGCCTGAGTAATGTACACTTTGTTTACTTTTAGCAGCACATTCTCTCCACTACACATTACTCCACAAATGCTGCATTACCCCAACACAACTTCCTGGAAAATAAGTGTTATGAGCCCAGTCTTACAGAAAAAAATAAAATAAAAATCATGTTGGCTTAAAACTTTACCTTTGTGCTAAGTTTAGAAGTTCAGTAAATCTAGGTTTTGAATGCTTCTGTGGAAAATAATTTAAAAAAAAAAAAACACAAACCTAAATATTTAGTCCTCTGTAAAGATACCTTACCTTCTAAAAACCTAAAAATTTGAAAATATATATCACTTATTTGTAGGTCATGTTATTCCACACAATGACTAATAGCAATTACATCATTGTCTGCAACGCCATACAGCAGCCTGGGGCAGCACATGAAATACTGACCACCTGGTAACATACAAGTCCAGTTAGTTGAACAGTCAATCTTCTATAATCCATTTCCCTAACTGTCTAGATCTCTCAATTGTTTTGACATCTGCCCAAGTTTTCCTTAAGCTCCGCGCTCAGTAACCATGTTTCAGAGACATTAATTATTGAAGTTTCCATCATCTCCAGGGATTGTGACAATATTTCTACTCTGAGTGTTAATTCTTAAAATAAATTAACTACTGTTTACTGTTACAAAGAATAAACAGAAAGAATTATAAAGTCCCAAGGGTCTGCAAGTATAACATCATAGCTGACACTTGAAATTTATGTTCTTGAGATTTAAAGATGTACACACACTTGTAATTCCTTCAACAAGCATCCTTCACATCTCTCTTGGACATAATACAAAGACAAAAAAGATTAATCCATAAAATGTGTAATATACAGAACTACAGAAACATAAGGATTACTGAGGTAAGATTATGGTTCTCATGTTAACATTTCTTGACTTTAGATTAAAACCAAAACCAGCCCAAGGCACCAACCAAGCATCTACACAGCTTGCCAAGCCAAGGCGGCTTCCCGAGCCAACACACACTTCCCCGCAGAGTTGTTCTGAAATCCCAGGGTACTTTCCCTCTCCCAGGACCCCTTCTGTTCTCCATCAGCACTATGAATTTGTAAAGTTTTTAAAAAGTCATGCCCATAATTAAAGGGAAACTAACAAACAATATATAGAAGAGGACAATTTACACTGGAGGACACTATATGAAAATTTCAAAGCCTGGATTTTCTATTCCTCACCACACACCTCTCTTTTTCCCTAGACATGCCACAAAATCAAAATAGAGTAAAACTAGGATTCTGTATTTTATAGCCTAGAACAAGTAACTAGAGAGGCCAGCACAATTCCTGAAAATAAACCTTGACATTACACAAGATCTGAAAATTTTCTTTACTTAAGACATCACTGTGACTTTATTCCAGAAATTCATTTAAGACTGTTCAATGCTTATAATTACTCTTGCCTTCAGGCTACTTTTTCATGCCACACCCTCCCACCCCTAAATGAGAATGATACAACTGATACCAAGAAGTCTATAAAAGGTAACTAAAAAAGCAAGAGTACTTGTCAGCAGTATATTTAATTCCGCAACCCCACTGCACATTTTCACCAGCCTGCACAAACATTCTGTAGCACACCCGAATGTACCACTGGTGTTTTGCTTGTCAGCTGGAATATTTGGTACTTTTTCCTTCAGACTCTTAACATGCAGCTATACCAACTGAACTCTATAGATCAAGCCTCAGAATCTGAGATTTTTGTCCCAGCCCCAAAGATTTCTTGTTTATATATACACACCCAGAGCCTGTTCCCAAAGAGAAGCAATCTTGCCCAGTTCATGATTCTGTCAAGCACTTTGCTCTTCACATGAAGCTATCAATCTATTTAACTATTTCTGAGTGGGGTGATTTGTACTATTTTAAAAAGCAGATAGAAATTTTATTTAAGTGTTGCTGATGGAGGGGGCCAGGGGGCAGAAGGCAAAATTGCAAGCTAAAAAGCAGAGATACCTAAGATTCAGATCATGACCTTTTACTCTTCCCTCTCCCATGCTACCACCAAGCCCATCTTTCACTACTGGCCACAATACCACACTTGAATAGTCTAAGTCACAGTTTTAAAAGTAAATTGGTATTTATTAACATAATTATAATATTAGGCAAGACACATTTAGCAGACAGATGGCAATATTTTTATTTTTCACAGTAATAAGAAATACCCAAGGGGTATTTCTGAAACTCTGGATTTCAGACCAGCCGGTTTCAGCAGCTATTAGACTAATTACATTTTTAAGTATCCTTTAGGCACAAGTATAAAACATTAGTCTCACTTGGTTTTAGTAGCTTAAGCATACATAAAACAACATTATCAGCTCTAGTGTGAAGTATTTCAAAGATAGAATCAGTCAGACATTCATAAAGAAATACTCGTGAGGCTGGAATACATACCATACAATCACATTTCAAGCACAGCAATAGTTATGTCCATAAAAACAGCCCAAGTTAATTATTTAAAAGTCAGGAAAAAATGCTGCTTTTAATAGGCGGTCTCTTAACCTACTCACTGAAAGAGAGACATTTGATCAGCCTACCACTGCAATCTTTAACTTTCTGGTGCACTTTCATTCCAGCTTTCCCAGACCATCCTCCTCTCCTTTCCCTCAACTCATTCATTTCAATAATCTCCAAACATTTTCAGACTTAATTTCTCAAACACATGAACCTGGACAAAAAGATGAAAGATTATTTGGTCCACGTTTATAGTACCTATAAGGCTATTTCATAGAAAACCAGTCTGTTAAGGTTTTTATTGACTAATATTCATACATGCTTTCTGGAACACAAAGCATTATATGGTCACATGCTCTTTGTTTGCCTTTCACAGTCCTGTCACTGTGAAATCTTCCTTCCTCCTCAACTGCCTTCCTTGGCAATTTTCTCCTTTGTAATATTTGTGTCTCACTACTGCTTCTGCCTTTAGATCAGCTTCCCTGCCTCCAGGTGCCAATGGCTGAACTGCACTCCTTACAATTTCTTTTTTCCGTAGAACAGAAAATATACACACAAACACATACATGTTAGCATTTACGCACAGACTTGCTAATAGAAGCTGAATCACCCGAGAGTTACACAAAATGGATGTGTTTGTAGCATCAAAGACTATTAAAAAAAAAAAAAAACTGATGGACGGAGTGCTAGTAGGCTCTAATACAAAGCCTACAGTGACCGCTACTGATTCTTATTTCCAGAACATACAAGCTCTTCTGTATAACAATGTATAAGCTGCGCTTCATTACTATTAAATTTATCACTGAATCGTTAAAAGATGACAGATGTTAAAGACTATAAAACATACAAGCTTCAGCTCACGGTATACTTTAAGTGCTTACAGGTTAAAGCACAGACTTACCAATTTCAGTAAGCCATCACAAAATAATATTCCCATGCCTGGCAGAACAAATTTAAACCCACCTGTGCATTTAACAATTTCAAGGAAGGCCATATAAGCACTTCATAGGTTTTGCAGGAGCTCCACTCAGCCCCCTTGTAGATGAGGTGGAAATTACTACTCGGCATATTAGTTCGTAATCTAATAGTATACATGCACGTCTGGTTCAGAACATACAATAAAACCAGTGCCCAGATTTAGGACATGTGTAACTACAAGTGTATTGTACAGAAACGCAGTGCAGCTCCCCATGCCGCTGCCACCAGCCACACATCTGCGTTCGCTATTATGCCAAAAACATTTGAGCAAATTAAGCTTGCAAATTCATAACAGAGTCTACAGAAGAGCTTGAGACATTTAACCAAAACATTCAGACACAGCAAAGCCTCAATGATACAGTGCCACTTAGAACAAAGGAAGGACAGAGTAACAAAGAAAGCAAACCAAACACCAACACAAAAAAAAAACAACCAACAAAAAAAAAAAAAGAAAAAAGAAAAAAAGAAAGAGGCTCCTGAATGGAAAAGCTCTCATGCAAACAAATACGCGAACAGGGACATTTGATTCCTGTTAGCAACCGATAAGCCTTCTGCTGACTAAGAGTATGGCTACATAGCATAATGTATAGCATTCTGCCTGCCTCTGCTAACTAACTTAGTTAACATGGCCACACTGTCTCTGGCACAAGCTATTTCACTTGGAGCTAAACTTCGGTACAGCGTCACTTAATACACAAATACTCTAAGATAACAAGTAAAGAACTGCTTTAAAACATAATGGTATTCCAGAAAGGGACTGGCTACACAAACTGACACTCATCCCAAACCTCTGCGTATTTACACGCAGAAACATACTGTGTATTGACAACTATGTTTACAATTTTGCCCTAGCTTGCCCTGAAAGTCCTAAGAATCATACAATAGTTGAATTTTATTCCTCATTACACTAACATGAAAAAAGAAGTTCCAAATAGCAAGTGATACTCTAGCAATCAACATATTTACATTTTCAACTGCACTTGAGTTAATTTTGTAGTTGTTCCTGACAAATTTGAGCTTTACCACAAGAATGGAACATGCATATAATTGAACAAAGAGCAGTAAAATCTTCCCCACTCAGAAAACAGCATTCATTCCCAAAGAATGACAGCTTACCTGTGACACTAATTCCCCAAATGCATTTTTGCTTTCAGAAAGACAGCAAAAAGAGAAAAACAACATCCAAACCCCACACAAGAATATGCCTGCAAAATCTGATAGGCCACAAAAGCATGCCCCCACTGTTCTGTTACTGTTGCTATCTCCCTCAAAATATTAAGATGTATTTGAGAGACTGCAAACTCTAGCAAAGAATGACTATCAATATTAAGATCTGGATTAGCTCTTGTAATTATGATGTTGAAATGAGGGGTTTGAACGTTCTAGTTTTGTGCTTTTTTGTTGGTTTTTTCTTATTAATGTAATTGTTCTGGAAATATTCTGGGCTAGTAAGAACAGCAGCTAGGAGTTGAGTAGTTTGAAGTTCTCATCACTATCTTGTATTATCACAGATTCTTAAAGAACAACTCAGCCAAAAACCACAAGGCCACTGCAGTGTTTGAATGACACTCTGCAACAGCATTCACAAACACATTTTCAGTAAATACGTTTCTGCTTGGGTCAGCACTCACCCTTAGCAACAGAAAACATCCTGATTTGACCCCTTAAAAGCAAAAGCACTTATTTGAGGGAAATCATTGCAGAGAATTAGCTGTATATGAACAATGCATAAAATGAGAAGGGGAAATGCTATGTACTCAGCAGATAATACTCAGATTTTAGCTTGACAAGCAAAACTGAAATAGCTATTTATGCCACAAGAAAGTCATGAGTGCCCAAAAGCACTTCCTTTTAGCACAGAGCTACAAATGTATCGAGTAGCTGAAAAAGAATTTCAAAGTGCCATTAATTCAGATTAGTAAAAGAGCAAGTTTGGCATGTGAACCTGAAACTGGGAAGGAATTAATCCTTTCTTCTTCTCTTTCCATGTACCTGTATCTTTAGCCACAATTTGCTTAATCTTGCACAGTTCATTCACATCAGAAAAACATAAAATAAGAAACAGAGGGCAGGGGGGAATCATTCAAAAGGAAGAAAACATGCAGTACCTCTAATCGCTGTATTCTTCCCTTGAAGAACATGAACAGAGAGGAATTTGGATAAGCAGATTCCTTTTTTGCAAGAATTTCTTTTGCCTCTTTCAAGCCTGCCTTGTTATCGCTGCCATCAAGGGCAAAAAAGGGACGAACAACTGTGTGGTACCACAACAGAGCTAATCTAAAAGAAACATAAGAGTTAAAAGGATTACAGCTCATAAACAGAAATTTAAGGATAGTGTTCTACACAGGCAAATTTTTTAAACGATTCTGAAAGACAAAGATAGATATGAATCTTTTGTTACACAACCTGGTTTTAAAACAAACACAGTACTATTGCCGTACATCAACATACTCCTAAACTGCACTTGAACATACAATTCAGTGCACATTACCCAAAGATAATGTAACAATCAAGCTCATAGCATCAAAGCAGTTGAGCTTTGGAACTCCATAGACTGTAAAAAAGGAAAATCCATGGGAAAACTTTGAAAAACAAATTGTTCATTGCTGGGGACAACACACCAAAAAAACCCTACAAACAAAACCAGCAATAAAACTAGACAGACATCAACAGAAACACCGAAAATCAATGTCAAAAAGAAATACATCTAGGGTTCAGAAGTACATGTCATGTACATCTACATGACCTACATCGTTGCTGGAAACAAGGGTAGAGTACCAAGATTTCCAAGACCATCTGAAGAAGGAAACACTCCCAACAATACCATTTTTCTTTCCCAGACAGGAGAAAGCATAAATCAACAGGAACATTTAATCTTAAGCTTTCTTAACCAATCAGAAATCCAATTCTTCTCCAAGCAGAAGAGACTTTAGCTCTGCTGTCAATGCTTCAAAAGTGACATCTGATCGCACCTGCAGTAGGTCCAGTAATAAAAGCATTTATTTGGAGATAATGGAATAATAAAGACATTTATGAGGGCAGTTTACATTATGTCTGGATAACCCTTCACCTGACAAAGGCCTGAATACAGTATGAACAAAAAATACTCCTCTAAAAAGACTACAAGGGAACATCCCATTTTACTCAGATGCTAAAATTAAAAATAAACTGGAATAGATCTTTGGCTAATAGCATGGATAAATAGCTAAGTGAGATCAATGAGTCATACAAAACAGCATGCTCTCCATAGTGGGAGAATATAACTTGGGTAAATTTACTCATCCTTCGGGGGTGTTTTTATTTACTGCTGGCATATAAATTACTAGACATTAGAATAGCAAGTACTGAAGAATACAGCAAAATACCGACACAAACCCCCAAAAAATGTAAATAACTAACATCAGAGAGATCTCATACACTAGTTAGTGATGAATTTACTAAACCATGGCATATTAAAAACCAAAAACTACAAGTTTATTTTACCTGCTGTTGTTTCCTTTAAAGCAACACAACTTTTTGGTTTTGACTTTTTCCCAGTTACTTACTTTTAGTACTAAGTTATCTACCAAAGCATTTCAATATAGCTACTCACGTAGCTAAAGGGGCCTTCATGTCCTTACTTTCACTTGCATACATCAGTGAGGAAAGCCCCTGTAGGCGGTCTCCAGGAAAACCCAGCAGGTTGATGATTTTGAGCAGGTTTGGGGGCACCATGGATATGCAAAGGTGAAAAAGTCCATATCCAAAGCTAACAGCACCTTTCAGTCTGTTTAGCGAATCCTCCGTTACACCTTCTGCAGCAATATGATTATCATTTGCAGCATCAGAAGTCAAGGATTCCTGAGTTGTTTTCTTCTGATATATTTCCTGAAGTGTATTAATGTCCGTATAGCACTTATTGTAAATTTTCCAAGCTTTTCGGAGTATCCACCCACCTTTTATATATGCTAAAAATCAAAGAAAAAAGTATTTCAGGGACATATTTGAGAATTGGAACATAGTAAGTAGTAAATGCTATTTCACAAACCCTAGAATGCTCTCTATATTTGCATTAACTTATTGCATAAAAGATTTTGTTATAGCTACTGCCCTCACAAAGAGGTCTTTCATAGTGGGCACTACAAACTTAGGTGCTTTTCAACTAGAGATGTTAAAACAGCATGCAATAAAAGGGACTTCCATTCAGCTATGTAGCAATTCAACTGTCAGAAAGAAAGAAAAGAAATCAAAGAACTTTATGCTGGATTCTGCTCCACTATAGAGTGGAGATGAAGTGGCTGCCTGGCAGAGAGAAGCAAAACTCAAAGAGATTATACCTCTTAAGCCCAAATGACATTAAAAGACAGTTGATAGGAAAATACTAAAAAACTCTTTCCTTTTGGTTAGATAATAAAATAAGATTTTCAACATCATTATTTCCCTGCGACTCATGAACACAGCACCTTATAATTATAAACAAAAAAATCATAGGAAAAAATAAAAGAATGCATAACATTTTATGGTTCTAAAACATTTTTCACTTGGCTAATTTCCTCAATTTCAAATGCAAGCTGGGTACCTAAATTTCCTAAAAATATGGTCTTGAGCATTCTCAGTTGAAAATGAGAGAATTCTCAGTCTCATTACCCCTCTTCACAGGAGGGTAAAGACATGACACCAAAAGATGAAAATGTCCAAGGCAAATGCTGTGTAAATAGGCAAACTGGTTATAGCACATCCTTGGATAATGGTAAGTGGTAAACAGAAAAACAAGCACAGAATATACTTGTACACGTGAATTGTAAAAGCAGACACCAGCATTTTGTGTGTGATAGAGCCCTGAAAGTTAGGAACTGCAATGAAAAAAGATTTAGCTAAAAATGACATAAAATAAAAGCATGGTTATAGCTAACAGATTAGCACCAAATTCACAGAGATCAGTGTTATAACTGATGCCAGAATTAGATCATAACAGATGGGGTGTGTCAAAGAAAAGGAAAATGCTATTAATACCAAACCACTCTTTATAAGCCTTTGACAGCTTTGACAAAATCCTTCCAATTACAAAAAAAAAATTTCTAGAGAAAGTACCATCACAGACTAGACTAACTCTTTTTGGATTCTTGTTGTATGAAGAGGGAATGAAGCTAGTTTCATAGTCTTAAAAAATCGCACTGAGAAAGACTGCAAGATTTGCATTCTCAGTTGCAACAGAAGGAGTCTGTCAACATGAACTTAAAGTATTAAAAAAAATTAATCCTCTATCTTGAGCTCCATATTAAAGCGTTATAATAAAAAATGTAAACCCCTGCCATGACTCAGCTGCATTACAAAACTAATGTTGCTTCAATTTTAAGCAAGTAGGTCACTTTTTTGCTGCACAGAGTATTTTTTCAAAGTTACGTGGTTCACCACAAGATGAATGCTCATACAGCTATGCATAGCAATGCAGCAGACAAGTAATAAGGAAACACACATATTTTACTTGTCCTACAGATAGCGTTTATGCAAATAGCTAACTACTGTGTTTTGATGCATGCATCAAATAGAAAGGATATGATGTGGGAAAAAAAGCATAGTTTTAGGCTTTACTTCCATCAGTGTGCTGTCATTAACAGTTCACTAGCACAGCATATCCCTAATAGATTTGGATATGCTAAGATAAAGTAAACTAAAACAATAAATTTTTTACTTTTTAAACATGAAAATTAAATCAAGCCCAATCACTGATCTCTCAGCATGAACTTCTGAAAGAAGTCGAACCCATGACAGCAGTGGTAAATATCAAGAAAAGGTAGTTCAATATTGCTGTGGGAAGCTAACATAAATTGTTATGTTACCAACTTTATGATGAAACTACTTCTAATACATCCATGAGGATGGAAAAGAAAATCTAAAATATGTTAGGCATATGAGAAAGCAGCTTGCATGTCATCATATGCTTCTTGTCAAACTCTTCCAAGATGACAAACACAAGAAATTTTTCACCCAGAAATATCTGCTTGCCTCTGAAGAATGCCTTTTTTTTTTAATTTACATTAATTTCAATAATCTGGTTGATACTTCTGTACAGAAACATGATCAAAACAAAAAATGTTTATACATAATCAGAAAGATAATATACTAAAAAAAAATGAAATAATGGATCCAACAGTTCAGCAACAGCAGTAACTAGCAGTCACTGAGGTGGCACTTAACTGCTTGGAATTTTAACTCAAGATTTCGGGTATATTTTTTATTCAGTAGAGTAACCCACATATACTGCATGTTCTCCAGTACTCTGCTACCCACTTCAGCTCTCTGAGCAGCAGACCAGAGAAAGGGAACAGACACCACCCTCAGTTCAGCATCCAACCCAGTTATGCAGCTGCAGAATACATACTGAAATAAGAAAAAAGCCTCGGGGGCGGGGGGGGATGACGACCAAACACTCAAACCCCAGAACTGCATCAAAAACAGAAAGAAAACCTTTCTGCAGCACTACAGACACAGCAGACTGAAACACTCCCTGAATTTCTGCAACCTAGAACCAAACACATTCTTGATGCCATAGCTTCGAAGAAACCAAGTCTGCACATCACAGAAAGCATTGTCTTTGATTGAAAATCTTAAATAATCTGAATGTTTTTTCCCCAATTCCTTTCAGCAGGGTTTTCACTCACAATCTGGTCTGACTGCACTCTCTTGGTCTTCATTGATTTGGTAAGAACCTGCGAACGTGTTCAGTCTGTGTATGACCTTGACCACATTTTCTATAGACTCATGGATGAAGGCATGTTTTAAGATTATGCAAGAGATCCGAGAAGGTAAGAGAACATTAGAAGCATCTTTGAAGTTGAGACGAGGAGGTTTGTATTCAACATGACAGGATTAACCTCTTTGGCATGCAAGGACGCACTTTGGTGACCAGAGAATAAGAACTGATTCAGCAGCTCCATCTTCACCACATTTCATTTAAAATTACTTTCACTAGCAGTTTGTCATCTCCTTGAGCTGCCATGAACATAATGCATATGGGACATTAGGATTTTCCTAGTGGCCTGGACTTACAGCCTCTTTTATCTTGCAGGCCACACGAAGCACGCAGATGCTACCCATCTTTGTACCAACTCCTCAAATGCCTCTATTGGAACATGCAAAAGATTCCAACCTAACTAATGAGAATCAGTTCAATATGACTGTTTGTATGAAAAAAGTGTAAAGATGTCATCTGTAGCAATCCAATATGTTTTATGATACTACTACATACACAAAAGCAGAACAATACCTCTGCAACGGTACCAATCTTGGAATGTTTCAAATGGAACTGTGCTCTTTCTTACAAAAGTTATCTTTACTAGTCATTTCTACTTTATGATGAAGCATTATTAAAAAGATAACATGCAAAAAATATATCTAAACATTAAAGCCACAGCACACCTGATAACTCTTGTTTTACAAATGAGAGCACAGCCAAGTAGACTTGACAGTCTGCTACAATTATTTGTCTTTGTAGACGATCTATCATGGACAGAGTGGATTTTCGTCCATCAACCTGTTTGGAATATACAAACACAGAGCACAGAAAAATGTTAACAAAGATACAGAACAGTGGTCTAAACATGACAAAATATCCAAAATTAACTGCAAGTGGTAGTATTGCTACTAAATGAACTCAGCATTTTGAAGAGCAAAACTATGGTAAAAGCTCTTTGACAGGTCATCAAGCAAACTCCTACTTAGTAAGCAGGGAAACCTTACATATATGCTATGAACTATTTTTCTTAAGGTTCTACAAATACTCAGAACAGATTGGAATTTCATTTAATTACTACTAAATACATCAGACATGCAACTAAAAGATGTTAGATGGAAGAGCACAGAAAGGTTTATATGACAAGTGGCAGGGAAAATACAGTGCCTCTTAAGGGCACAGAGTTAAGTATGTCAGGTTCAATGCTTTTTATCAAGTAAACTAAACATCGAAGAGAAATGGCTTCTTTTTCTAATGTAGATCTGCTGTGTTACACTAGGCAGGCCACTCTACATTTCTATACTACTATTTTAACTAGTTCTCAATCCGCATGCTTTACTCTTCCTTCGTTATTCTAGAATTAAAAAAAAAAAAAAAAATTCCCTAGGAATATACACTATGCAGCCTCAATCTCACAACTTTTGAACATTACTAGAGTATGTACAAATTAAAGTTAGCCTGAATTAGACAGGCTACAAGCTTCCTGAAATAATTTTAGTACATCACTGATTTGAGGTGTTAAGAAAACAACTACTAACATCAACCCAACCTGCTGCTTTAGAAGAGGCATTACTTGACCCTGTATTTTATGATACTTAGGAAATCGAAGCAAAATATTTGACTTAACTTCTAAATTTATTATTACTCTCAACTGCACTTCACATATCAAAAATAATCTTTTCAAAATGCAAAGAGGAGAGGAAGGAATTTTCCAGAAATATTTGTCCACTACACAATTTCATATTTTACAAATAACGTTCTTACATTCTTTTTAATCTTATTCTTGATTGTTTCTATAACTCCAGCTTCTTCACTTTCACAAAGTTTCTCTGTAGCCTTTAAGTCATCACATGCCAGCTGCATTTTCTCTTCTTCAAACGTCATCATGGCATTCTACCAAAAAAATCCCCAGATTTGAATGATTAAAAAAACCACAAATATTTTTATTTTTACAAAAGCTACAGGAAGGTTTATGAAAACTTGACAATAAAACTTACTTTTTTTTCTTAAAACATATTAACACACAGATCAGTACACATCTACACAGAAACAGCAAACTAGAGATTTGAGAATGCTTTACCAAAATTTCAAGACAAATCAGAACATATGAAGTCTTATCCCCTTGTCTTAACAAAGCTTCACAGGCAAACTGAATGACCTGTCACATTAGATTATCAGAAGGAAAATCTATATAAATTAATTTTCAATTATTATGTAAGGCACGATTTGCATCCGTGCAGATACTGCTTTTTATATAATTCATCCATATAAATAACAGGCCTCCAAAGTCAGTAACAAATAACAGCTATTGCATTTTTCAAAATAACCACAATTGCTACATATGTAGGAAGGTAAAAAAAAAAACACGCATCCAACTCCAACTACTGCTGAAATAATTTAGAAAGAATTTCAGGACAAGACTCTTCTTTTCTTGATGCTTTATTAAACAAAAGCTCTGAATGACACAGGCACACACAGTACTGCTGCTATGTTTAGAACAGTAGCTAAGCAAGATATTTTCAAGATCCACTGATGCTGTACTGTGATGTTACTTATCTGACTTGATGCACTGAGCCAGTGTAAGACTGAGAGATTCTCTCCTCTCCATTGACTTAAAAGCAATATGCCCCAGGAGGTTTCCTAACCAATGTATTTTTACATATTTCACAGTTTACAGACACTAGAGAGAATTCAAATTATTTCCATTTGCAGCTTATTTCAGGCATAACATAATAAATTTTGTCTTTCAAAAGACTATTACCATAGATAATTTCTAGTGCAATCTAACACCAAGCAGCAAAGTCAGAATAAGGACAGCCTAAAAAACAAAACTCAAACATTTTCTCAGTTTTTATATCAGATAGTCTCATTTTTAATACATTAAAAAGAAGAAAAGCATTTAACAGGCCTAACTTGTTCATTATGACTCTTTAGTCAGTTAATATTCTCAGTTCTCATATATTCAAACAGGAAGCAACACAAACGGATGGAATTAACAACTTTCACCTGACAATATGGATGGAGAAATTTTCAATAGCAAAAGCTACCAGGAAAATCGCATTTATGAGAGTTAGTTTAATAATACCTCTACTGCTCATTCAAGAGAGTGTTTTATTATGGCTCTTTTAATGGAACACATAAATATTACATACATTTGAGCAACTGAATCACAGAACCTTTACCTTCTATTTAAACCACATAAGTAAACAAGTTTTATACAACATAATGACTTATTTTCTAGCTACATTTAATCTAAAACTTCGAAAAAATTAAGTCTCATAAAAAGAAACAAATTAGAGTATCCACCATCATGAACACATGCACGCACCTACAAATATTAACCACAAGAGAAGAGTCATATACTCTCTACTCACCAAAAAACTGACGAAACTGGCTCCAAAACTCATTAATGGGCTATGGTTTCTGTAAAGAAAACAAAATGTAATTACTATATTTACACATATTTCCTATTGTAAAGATCAATATTGCATTTCTTGATTTATATATCTGTAAATAAATATTGGGGTTTTTGTATTAAGTTATAAATGTATCATTCTGCAAGACATAATGGAAATGGAAAGCCAAAAGCTTCATTTTTACAGACTCAAATATAACTTAAAAAAAATTTTTTTCAAGCATTAAGCTGTAGATGTTTTTAAAGAGAAACTACTGTCATCAAAATACATTCAGTGCAGGTCAAAAAAATTTGAGATACTAAAATTAAAGCTAATTCTAGTCTTCTCTCTGATCCATCACTACAATTTTGACCTAGCAGACAAATGTTAACTGGGTCTACCTGTTAAGAGATTCCCACTTCTCCCTGTTCCTATGAATTTAAGTTAATCTACCCAGATTAAAAAAAAAGCATATGCCACATAACTAAGCTGCTGCAAATACAAAGTTCTTACAAGGCTTATGATTTTATAGCTGCTTTGTTTCAAGCCTGAAATACGTATCTTGCTACACTATGTGGAATAGTTTTAAGGTGTTTCACCTATTCTGTTTGCAGGGATGCTCCAAAAGGGTGAAATCAACTGCTAGATCAAAAAACATAGGCAGCCAAAATCTCGGCAATATATGGGACAGGCTTTAGGATTACTGTAGTCACATAGACCATGAGGCTCCAGTAACATCACATAGAAGGCATTTAAAAAAAATAATTTCAGGAACTCAGCAGTACCACTGATCCACAGTTCAGCAGTGGGCTGCCAGGTTATACATCCATGTATAAATATCACTACTGGAGTAAGGATAAAATTCATATAGCACTCCAGAATAAAAAAGTTATATACACTGACTTCCAGGATTGAAAAAGAGGTAACATTTATGCTACAGGCACATATATCGCTACAGTAGAGTACTAATGCTGTTTCCAACTTAATTCAGCAAGCATCAGATTAAAGTAGAGTTTTAAAATACGACAAGTACTTGAAAAACATGGAGAAAATAGTTTATTGTTTATTACAACACAAATTTCCAATAGTAAAGCCACATTATAATACAAGAGAGTTTAAGGTAGTCATCAGTATCTCCCCACTCCCTCACTTTTTGATTTAGCATAAATGTCTAAAAGGACATGAACAAGAAGAAAAAGTAAAGAAAAACAGGGAAGATAAACAAAGCAAGTCAGAACTGAAAAACCTTCCCTTTTTATATACATTGCTCAATTCTGGATATAAATATAAGATAAGCATAACTTGCCACACTTTTTCATTATTTTCTCAAAAGAAAAATAAGTATTTTCCCCTTTGCTGGCAGGCCAACAAGAACAGCTGCCAGCAAATGCCTCTGCTATTCAGTACCTGGGCTGTTCTCTACCAGCAGCTGTGTAACACAGAGCAGCAGAAATCAGCTACACAAGTTATACCTGCTGCTGCTGGCACTTTCCGCATGAACTCTCGCTGCAGAGGGCACGTGGCTCTCTCACAACCCACTTTTTACCCCATGGGGCATGTGGGACCCATTCAGCAGCCAGTCTTATCACCATACTCCACAGCACATAACCTCCACGCTAAGTTTCAAGGTCACACCTACTGCATTATCGACACCCAAGGGATCTAAAACTGCAGAACAGATCAGCACAAGAAATTTTTACATTTATGTGCTTACGTACGAAGTTGCACTTACATCATACTTTCAAGGAAGCTCAAAAATAAATCAAATGCTGCATTTTTGAGCATCCTTATATCTACATTCTCAGAGGGAAAGAAGTTCTGGGAAGGCAAGCTGGTAGGCATCTCTAGATAATCAGTCTTTCATACTGAAGTCCATTCAGAACAGAAAATTATCAGACAAAGACTGTTTATCAGAGTGAATTTAAAGAAGTCAACCACAACAGTCTTTGAATATAAACAGGAAAATAAAAATGCATGACATAAGAAACAGTTAATTACGTTTGCACTTTTCAATAACACAATTCTTGGAAATGAAGTTTCCATCCACACTGAAAACTTTACTTCGCTACCAGGAATGGAGCCAAAGAAATTATTTAAGATTTGAGCATCAGAACACCTGTAAAAGGTTTACTTGTAAAGTTTAAGTATTATATTCTTACTGGAACTTTGCACAACAGAATCAAGGTTTTTCAGGTGGGGTTTCTTTCCCCTCTGAAATGCGCATAAGCAAATCAAATAAGCTTAGCAACATATGCACTTGGCGCTCAGAAAAAAGTAGCATCCAGGTATTCCTTAGGACTTGGCAAGAAAGATACGAGTTCTATCAGCAAAACATAAATACAAATTAAATATTGTGGAATTATAGAACAAATAGTTAAAAAAGGTGTTGCACATGAAAACATTTTAAACATTTTTTAAATGTTTTACTTTTCATTTTCTATGAATTTATATAAAAGATCCTCCTGTTGTAGAAACAGTTACTGAAGCGTAAAAAAATACACATACAGCAGTTTTAGGGGTAAATTGATTCCTTGTCTATGAGAATGGTATTTTCAAACACAGCAACTTGAATGTTGGCCATGTTTGGGAGTGAAATCATTAGAACTCTATAAACAGGAACATAGTTGAGAATCAAACAGCATATATATGCTGTTTCAGCAGCTCAATATACACACTATTTCAGGCATATTATTCAAACATTTTTTTAAATTTGGCTTTCTCTTCAGGACTTTGAGAACCTGTTCTTAAGAGTGCACATCTATTTGTGTGAAGGTATCAGTATTTAGATATACATTTTAAAAGCCTTTTCATCTCTTTTTTGATAAATTTTAATACTATGTTACAAAATGAAGCAGCTATTTACAGTTGAGAGCCAACTTGCTCTTCCAAGCTTACAAAAGATACCAAATTGCTTACCCCAAGCAATGAAAAGTTGTCTAAGCCTTTTAACATATGTTTGTCCAAGTAGAACTGAGTATTTTCCCCCATATAAATATTCATCTTTCAAAACTGCTTCCCCACTTGCACTTTGACACTCACAGCTCACTGTTTACAATTCTTCCACCACTATCAAAGATGAGATAAAACAATTTAAAAAAACTCTAGAGACACATCACCCTATTCTGAAATTATCACTAGCTGTAATACATGAAGTAAAATGTTGCAGATTAACCCTTTTTAATTTTCAGTCAATCTATAAAAAGCTTTGTCATTACAGCACATATGGGCTCTAGGCACATAAGGACCCTGAAGCAAGAAAACATGATGCATAATATTATGCTATGTCTGGGAGATGCTTCTGTTGAGACCATGGAGTTTAGCAATCGAAACATGAAAACTCGACTGCAGGAGCTCCTCACCCAGTTTGTCTCATCGCTAAATAAAATAAGGAACACTTCTACCACATTCCTGCATAGTCACTGGGTAGAAACTATAGGTGCAGCTTTATGGAAGATCATTTGTTAAGGTAACTTCAGTGTTTAAAATCCATTTTAAACAACTGCATTTAGTGCTCAGTCTTTGTGAACACTATATTGACTGACATTCTTCAACAGTTTAGGGTTATCTTTTCCTCGAGAGCTAGGACAAAAGTTTGCAATGGCACAGTACTGTCCCAGTAAACACTAAGGCACGACCACTGATGACAGCAAGTTTCTGAGAAAAGCACAATTCCATGAAAACAACCCTCAGCTCAAACTCCTTAAGTGACCTTCAGCATCAGACATTATTTTACACCTTTTGACAGATTCCAAAAAGTTAAGATACAAGAAAAAAAAGAGGCTGCACTTGAGAAAATACTAACAGCAAACCAATGGCCATATTGGTGTTGACAGGAGTTATGGAAGTGAATAGAAATGAACACTGGGACATTGCACTACCTAGGTTGTCCTCGCTACTTTGAATCTATTACCTCCATTAAGTAAAGAAAAATCTCAAGACTTAATTAGCTCAAAGATGAAGAAAAATTCAGTCTCCAGACATATTTTGTAAAATACTGTTTGCACCTCACCTATCAAACTAGGACTCTGAAGATAGAAAGTGTGCTATTAACACCATTTCTACAAGATCCCCCAGTAAAAGGTTGTACACATCAAGTTTAGTTATGTGTACCAACTTTATTAAGTCATAAGCTTAAGAACACTGAAGTAGATCTTTCTTCCAGGTATATGAACTGGTGTTACACGAGACATTGCTTCTCCCAATAAACCCTGACCAATGTGCCTCATTTCATGGCATATCTTTAAGATGTTAATTCACTTTTGGAAGAAAGATGTTTGCCATGCCCCATTTTCACACATGACAATAACATTCAGGAGCTTTAAGCCTTGATTTAATAAGGCTGAGATAATACAACCCAATTTTACCATTTAAAAAAATGAGAAACACACCAAAAGAAAAATCTATTGCTTGTCAGTATTTTATTTTCTCTACATCCATTTCCACGAGAATATTTCACTTCCAAGTGCATCATCTTCTAAAGCTACTACAGCCTAACTCAGGTTTAAATTTAAGTAACATAGTTAACCCACCAACATTTCCTCCCTGCTCTTCTAGGCACTGCTGCTTTAACCACAGTCCACTAAGAATTCCAATCGTGATACTGATTGATAGTGATGCTCAAGTTGAAACAAAAAAAAATGTTTTCCTCCAAATTGGGAGAGTAAAGCATAACGAAAAATTAAGAATTCGTATAAGTTCACAGATAAATATAGAAGCAGCTGCTGAATATTTTAAAGCAAGCAGAAATACGTACAACCTATATATAAAGGTAAGGATTTTACTGCAAAAAGCATACAAATCTTTTGGTCATTTTTCCCACCACAGATTATTCTAGAAGATATTCTAAAAATTAATTGTGAGACTACAAACATAAGACAGATCTTTAGAAAGTACACATCTCATCCAATATTGGTATATGAAATAGCTAAGGCAAGATAAGAGTCATGAAAGCATTACAGTATTAAGACATTGAGAACTGCAAATGTCATATCTAGGTTTAATTTATATTTCATAATCTGCTTGCATTTATTTTGTTCAATGAGCTCTTAGCATACACTTCTAATTTCACTAGAAATACATAACCAAAAGAGAAATTCAGGAACATAAAAATAATAATGCTGTGGCCCTGTCCCACGCAATTTTTACCTGATTTGTTCTGTCCTTCCACAAATTAATGGGGGATTGTTTTGCTCTAACTTCAGGCTGTTAAGTTTGGATGCACAAAAATATCAAAACACTGGGAATTATGAGAAGCATTTTAAATTGTACCTGTAGTTTGAAAACTAGTTACAAAGCTGAGACAAGCTAATTATAATTAACTGATTTGTACTAAGTGTCAAATTGCACACTCTTAATCCATAAGAATTATGGACATTTGCAAAATCTTCTTCCACTGTAAGTTCAACTAACCTTATCAAAATTCCTTTCCAGGACAAACTACAGCAGCTTAACTGACATTGTCTAACTTCTTAACATCTCTGAGCTCCTGAAGTTAAAACACAAACATTTTCATCCCATTACAATAGCCTGAAATAACTTACTAGAAATAGTACATTAAAGAATAGGTGCACTAGCAGGAAAGAAAAGTCTTCGTTTACAATATCTGTATCTTTCACAGAGTTAATTTCTTCAGTGTTAAAATAAGATCTGCTTATTATCACACCTCTTCAGCCATCTCCACCAAATCTGACTTATAACTTCCAAATTAAAAACTGAGATTTTTGTTTAGCTTTCTGTCATCTTCCCTTGGGCTTCTAGCCACCAGATTTTGCTCCATATGCCAAATGGATCTCTCGGCCTCCCTCTACCCTTTTTCCATGTCTTTCAGTAAAGACAGAGCCACCTGTCTCTGTCATGAAGGCCACAAAACTAAGCATCACATTCAATGTGCTCGTCTCCATTTACCCAAGTCTTAAAGATTTAAACTGTGAAACACTTAAATTTTTTCTAATCTGTGCATATAACTGGAAAACTGATGCTGGTTTTGTGTGCATTGCTATAAGATGCTCTGCCTAGCCTTGAGCAATTAAATCTTATTTTGCTAAGGTACACATTTATTACACATTTAGAATATTGCTGCTAAAAATAGTTTCCCTTGTACATAACTCTTCCTTCTATACATCCATCTAGCAGCTGCTCATCTGCCTATCGCTGCAATAAACAAAAGCACACAGGGTTGCTACCCAGGCACCCATGACTTATTCTCACACTGCCAATCAAGATGCCATCATCATTCCCCCAACCAACTTAGGTCAGTTCCCACCCTGCTGTCCTTACCTTTAGCGAAGCTGACAAAACATCTACAAAATTCCTTAATTTTTGTTCTTAAGGTTCCCTTGTTGAGCTCCATTAACAAGAATTTCAACAGCAGTTAGACTGCCCATACATGGGCCATAAGCTACCTGCTGATCAATGCTGGCTTAATGTCACCTTGTCTCAACTTGTATTTGGGTCAAAAGTATTTTGAGCCACAGACACAGTTTTAGATTGGTAATATTAGGTTGAAACACCTACCCACAATGGAATTCCTGGTCCATTACTGAAGTTTGTATGTCTGTTAATACATATACTGTAACGTGTCATACTTGAAAAACATTAAGTTTTTAAAGTTAAGTTTACTAAGCTTTATTCTCACTTTCCCATTTGCTCCAACTTTTCATTCTTCTCCATGTTCTGCTTTACCCTAGCAGGTTGTACAGCATGTTTTCCTACACTGACCTCATTCTTTAAATCTTTTTGTCTTAGAATGACACTTCCTCTGCATCATCTTCATTTTCTTCTTTGGAGATGATCTTATTATATACATTTTACTTCTCCATCTTGAAATCTTACCCATTTCTATTTTCACTCAGATACAATTTGAAAACTTTATCAAGCCTTCGCAGAAGTAAGAGTCATTCACACACAGAGTCAAATGTTTCCCTGGTAGGAGACAGAAGACTATTGGATTTCATGTAAGATAATATCCCTGATCTTATGCTTATGTTGTGAGTCAACATTCAGCTAAAAAGCTCCTTGTATTATTTGACACTATCTTCTCCCCTCTTAGCTGGAGGAAGTTTTTAAACCATTTTTGAATTGCAAATACTCCTAAGTGAAGAATCAGGGAGGAAAAAAGAAAAAAAAGTCTTTTGACAGTTTCTTCTTTTCTTAAATGTTTAGGAATCCATAAAGCTAGAAGGTGAAAAAGAACACTCCCATTCCAGCTTTCTTGCTGGTGTCAGGGTGGTTCACCAAAACAATACCATCCCATGGGCTGACTGTGGGCTCCATCTCCAATGCCTATGTCCTTGGTTAACCTTCATATCTCTTGCAGCTTTCACAGGTACTCAAAGTCTAAACCGATGAGAACTGGGATGGTTTCAGCATTGTTCAAGATGAATAGAAAAACGGATACCCGACAGTTTCAAATATGAGTTAGCATTGTGGGGACCTGACACAGCTACAAGCATTAAAGACAGTGGTGCTGTCTGTTGCAGATTTATGAAAACATTATATCCATTGATATTTGATTCATGTTCAGAAGGCTGTCACCACTAGCAGGTGGAGGATCTAGACTTCTTAAAAAAAAAACTCATGAAAAAGCATATGCAGATGTCAATGCTACTTGCTGATCATTTTTCAAACTCGGGTATCTTCCCTCAAGTATAACTTAGAACAAGACAAGTCACAAACTACACCTGGCAAATCACTAACTGATTTACAGTAATAGTCAATGCAGTTCCAACTACATGTTGTATCTGACACACAACAGACACACTCATATGACTTCTCTGGGTTCTAAGTAGATATATATGAGCTCTAAACACCAAGATAAAATACTGCTCTCATGCCTAACACAGAAACAATGGTTCTATAGCCAATCACTTAATTGTACCACCACTCTTCAAAGGCAAGAATTTACTGTTGCAGTTACACATATGAAACAGCTGCAGCTTCTGCTCTGGTTTCCTGAAGGACTGCGTTATGACCAGCTTTCAAATATAACTAATTTTGGGCTCATCACCCCAGCTTTCTAGAAGACAGAGATGCAGAGTAGTAAAGAAAGAAAGAGATCCAGCTTGCTTGGGAATGACAGCTGTCCTTAGGCTCATCAAGGTTGTCCATTGCCCCATAGAGATAGCAGCATTGATTTGACTTAATTTTTCACAGGATACTTCAGGTGACAAATTAAAGCAAGTAATAAAAAGCACAAGCCAAAAACAGCAGTTTCTAAAAAACAGTTTTAACTAGTTTAAATGATGTGGCTAATAAACTTAAGTTTTGCTGCATAACTGAGTTTCCAAATAATCTTGTAGGTTATTAAACAACTTCCACTAGGAAGAAAAAAAATTTAATTCCTCCCTTCACTTCTAAGATTCATCTGATAACTGTCAGGCTTCTGAAACAAGCTGAACTACCTGCATAGGCAGTAGTCAATTCACACTTTCTAGAAGAAAGGTCACTTGAAATAGACAACACAGACTTGCATCAAGTTAAATTAAAAAAGCTGCATTTCATCAGACAGCTTTGAGCTCTAATGCTGCAAATAACAAACAGCCATATTAAACTATGTAGGGCTCCCCAAAGCTGCTCCTTTGGTTTACCAGTCCCATTTAGGATGGGTTCTATTTCAAAATTTCAAGCATACACTAACAAAAATATACTCATTTAACTCATGTATGCAAAGAATAATATAATAGCATAGCATTACTTAAGTCCTTGTAGGGAGCACATATCCAAGACAAGTATAAAACCAAAAACCATTGGGGAAAAAAGTGAACCTCACTGTATCTGTCTCCAAAACACAAATTTATAGCAAGTTGAGCATACTTTGCTGTATCTTCTCTCCTGCATCTAATGCAAAGTTTCAACATACAGTTAATCTGCAATTCAATAAAGGTCTATTAGTTCACAGCAAGAGGAATCCTGCTACGAATTCTGGGATGAGGAAGACAGGGCTGGAGATTTTCAGAGTCCTTTAAAAACCAAGACAGTGATTATCAATTTATGAATAACAAAACCACTTGATCTAATGACATAATTCCTGTTTAATCCGTGCAGGTAGTTTTTAAAAGCCAAGATCAAACAGTACACTGAACTTTAAGGCATCTCTTGATAAAAATCAAACAAAGAAAAGCCCACACCTGGAAAAAGGATAGGTAAGTGCCTGCATTTAAGAAATCCTTAGTAATAAACCTTCTAGATAACCAAGAGAACAATTTACAGAAGACATTATTATTCACCCTTTCAAGGAAGGATTAAGCTGCATTTTGAAAATAGGAATCTTAACAATTTTACTCCCCTAACACTACTACACAACATAAGCATCATCACATATTTAGAATTTCTAGTCTACTTCCAGATTCATGCTACTGAGAGAAAGCAATGGCACAAACACAACAAAAAGTGGAGGAGACGAAATCTCATCAAGTCTTCCTTAACTGGCACCTTAAAAAAAATACACAACACAAAAACAAACAACCAAAACCAACAGGTTTCTTAGATACCTAGAACAATTGGCAGCGCCAACAGACTCAAGAAATAAGTTACGCATAGGGTGCAACTCCATATGAACGTGAGCTACATGTTATGCATACGAGGAGTGCAGAATCGGGACCTTACTTGTCATCTGCAATATTCCAGTTAGTTCTACACAACAGTACTGTGTATGTATATACTAAAGACTGAACGATGTAGTTAATATTAGACTCTGGCAGGTACGCAGTACGTTATTATTCCATTATTGTTAAGTGGAGTTCTCTTAATTAGTCTCACTCCCCCCACTCTGCCTCCAAACATCCTTTTTGTAAATAAGATTTAAGTATGCAAGTACACCATCGCTAAGAAGTGCTATTTTAAGTCAATCAAAGACTTTTTTAATCATACAGATAACAGCAGTATAGTGCTATTAATTATTTAGAACATATGCGCAATTACAGCGGCTCAAGCCTCTGTGGAACACGTTAGTGCTCAGACAAACAGCAAGGACAGGTATGGGCAATCTTTTCTTTAAGACCGACTTACACAGCTGTGTTAATGCCATCCCTAGCGGGTGACTACTAGCCACGATGCATGTAGGGATTATGAACATGATCTTGCAGCCTGAAGATAGTCACAGCAGCACTCAAGGACCTTTTGTCGCTCTCCGTTTTGTCAGCTGAAACCAGCATCAGATCTCATAGCAGCATGGCAGCGAAACCCCCCAGGGAACGTCTGCGGGCCCACGTGTTTACTCACGCACGTTAGCGAAACGCAGCCCACATTACCGCGGGACCCGCCGACCCCTGCCCAGCCCTGC
>NW_010551165.1:3420-6025 GCF_000687285.1 Phaethon lepturus | reverse complement strand
CGAGGTTTATTCCTGATTTCGGTGACACTAGGAGCCCTAGGTGCTGTAGTATGGTGGTTCACTTGAGGTTTTTATATAAGAATAAGAACATAAGTATTAAAGGTGTTGTCCCAAAAAGTGGGATCTTTAACTGGTATGCAATGCCAATATACACACAGGCTTGAGGAATTCCTTTTATTGCAGGTTTGCACAAAGCTGGAAGCTAGGTGGTATCCCACAAAGATAGCTTAGCTCAGTACAAAAACTACAGCATATTTTATTGTTGCATGATGTCCTGGTTTCAGCCAGGACAGAGTTGGTATCCTTCACAGAAGCTAGCGTGAGACTATGTTTTTGGGATGAGAAAAATGTTGATAAACGTGCTGATGTTTTGAGCTGTTGCTAAAAGCAACTGTCCTTAGTCAAGGACAGTCCAGCTTCTTGTGCTGGCCTGCTAGCAAGAACAGTCCAGCTTCGTGTGCTGGCCGGCTAGCAAGAAGGCTGAAGGTGCACAGAAGCTGGCAGGGGACACAGCCAGGACAGCCGGCCCAGGTTGACCAAAGAGATATTCCTTACCATACTACGTCATGCCCAGTACATAAAATGGAGTTAGCCAGGGGGCAGAAATTACTGCTTGGGGGCAGGCTATCGATCACTGGGTGGTGAGCAATTGCTGTATTGGACATCACTTGTTCTTGTACATTCCTTTGTCAGTATTATTATTGTTGTTATCATTGTTGTTTCCTTCTCTCTTCCTGTCCTATTAAACTGTTTTTATCTCAACCCGTGAGTTTTTTCCCAACTCTCTCCCCGTCCAACTGGGGGAGTAGGGAGTGAGCGAGTGACTGCGTGGCGCTTAGTTGCCGGCTGGGGCTAAACCATGACACATGATCAGCAAAATCAAGTTTGGGGTTTGGAGTTTGGTAAGTTGTGGGTTAGAGTCCCACTGAAAACAGTACAGGGGTTTGAATGCCCAACATCTTGTTATTTTGTATTAAGTTATTGGAATCTGGTCTTTGGTATTATAGGGAGTGGGTTAGAGTCCCACTGAAAGTAGTATAAGAGTTAGAGTTCCCAACATCTTGTTGTCTTGTGTCTAGTCATTGCTTTTGTGTTTTTGTGCTGCTTTTTGCACTATTTTATAATGGGTAGTAAATCCTCGATGGAAAGGGGGATTCTGAAAAAATCTCCTCTAGGATGTATATTGAAACATTGGAGAAAGGCGGGAGGAGATCCTCTCACCCACGGGCAGCTTATAGAATATTGTAACAGCTGGTGGCCATTGTATACTTTGGATAATCAAGAAAAATGGCCAGAGAATGGAACTTTAAGATATAACACTCTATTAACAACTGATGTTGTTCTGTAGAAGAGAAAATAAGTGGGACGAAGTTCCATATGTAGACTTATTCTTTATATTAAGAAACCATCCAGAGTGGCAAAAGGATTGCAGACTTACTCTGCAGGATGTTATGGTTTTAGCCCTGGAAAGAGAAAGGGGGGGAATGAATTTGAAAGTGTTGTTCTGCTTGTAGTATTGGAAAGACGTGTTTGAAATGTGGACGGAAGGAAGGAGAAGATTTGGAACTAATGGTTGCTCCTCGGCAGAGGCTCGAGAGAGTCCTAATGATGAAGATGATGCTACTAGTATGAATGCGGCAAAAGAAAGTGGTTGTAGGCAACCCAATGAGGCTGGTGACAGCACAGGAGAATCAGGGGAAAGTAGTTATGAACATGGAAGGCAGTGGGGCAAAAGGATTTAGCCCAACTGCAGGAAGAACAAGGGGGAGACAGAAAGAGACAAGTGGAGTTATTCAGACTCCCTTCTGGCAAGGAGTTGGAAATAATGGCCCAGTAACATTTAAGGTGTTGTTTTCGATAACAGATCTAAGACCCTGGAAAGAAATGGCAGGTACACAACAGGTTTGAAGGGAAAACCTAAGAGAAGGGATTTTAATTGCTGCTTTAACATAGGCTCCTAGAGGAAGCCTATAGAGGAGGGGGAGGCACAGGACGGGATTATCGAGCGATGGGAAGAAGTAGGGGAAAATCACCTCCCTTTGTGCAACCTCAACTTGCAGAAGATCAGTGTGCAATCTGCAAAGAAAAGGGGTGTTGGAAAAGGGAGTGCCCTCAGGCTGGGAACCTGGGCCCAGCCCTCCAAACCATTAAGCTAATGACATTAGATGATGAGTTGCAGGAGAAAGATGGACTTCACAACTCTATGAGAGTTATATTCCGAAGCTGTTTACTGTCTTGTCTGACTTCAATATCATAATTTTTGCTTAGTCACTGCGCACACACTCATGGTTGGTTACAACTTGTAACACACATTATTGCAATTGGCTATATACAAAATATCATGCGCTGTCCATGCGCCTCTCACACAGTCAGGATTTACTGCTTGCAGGTGTCCATGTACTCCTTTGCTTCCTCTTAGTTGTTTACCACAGCTCCTTCTCCTCAAGGCCGAGCCGTGCAGATGTCCAGCTGTTTACCAGCTTCTCAATGCCACAGCTCCTTCTCCTTAAAGTTGAGCCGTGCAGATCAATGCCACAGCTCCTTCTCCTTAAGGTCGAGCTGTGCAGAGTAATCCCAACAATGAATCCTGAAAAGGACTGGAGGA
>NW_010551165.1:320-3401 GCF_000687285.1 Phaethon lepturus | reverse complement strand
ACTTGACACAGGAGCCACTTATTCTGTACTTAATAGCTGTAAAGGAAATTTTAGCCATGAAACTGTAAGCGTCGTTGGTGCTACAGGGAAGCAAGAAAATCAGCCCTTTCTGCAGCCCTTAAAATTTAAGTTAAGAAAACAATGGATGACTCACTAATTTTTATATATGCCTGAGTGCCCAATACCCTTGATGGGAAGGGATCTATTGAGCAAATCAGATGCACAGATAACCTTTAAGGATGGAGAGGTGCAACTGCTAATACCTGAATCAAAAGTTGTGGAAGCGAAAATTTTTATTGAAACAAATGTCTGAGACAAGGGAAAGGTTTTTAACATGCATAATTAATCAAATGTGAGCTTCCATATAATTTTCTTCTATAAGGATTGTGTAAGATAACTGTACCATGGAAGACTTCTTTTATCCTGTGGTTAATCTTCACTACACAATTGACAAGAACCAGCACAAGGTTGAAATAAGCAAAGACAGGTGGAGAGGACCAATGAGAAAAGAGTTCACCTGAAGGACAGATGAGTTAAGGGGGTTAAGTGCCGTAAACGACCACCAGAGACCACCAGTAGACCACCGACTCATTTAACCGTGCATGTGTTAAGGACATTTAAATATGTTAATAATTTATTGCAAATCTTATGACTATGCAAACAATCATAATGAATATGAATGTATGTATTTTATATAATTCAAATGTTGGTAACACAAGGCACGCATGTTAGGTGAAGATATCCCCCATGCGTCTGGCGCTGTAATAAAGATGTCGACTTAATAAGTCTTTGATGTTATTAAGTTTGAATTCCTTAAATTTGAATTTCTTTAAATCATTATGTTACAAGACACACGAAGACTGGAGGAAGAAATTCCTGCAGAAGCAGAAGATGCAGCAACACCCTTGGTATGTGCTAGTGGAATCCCAGGTTGGTCCAAATTGGTGAAACCAGTTAAAATTGTTTTAAAGTCTGGAACTGAACTGGTAAGACAGAAAGAGTACCTTATTAAGTGGGAAGCTAGAAAAGCGTTGGAAGAATTAATAACAAAATTTTTCAATTATGGGTTACTGATAGAGTGTGAATCAGAATGCAACACCCCGATATTGCCAGTAAAAAAGCAAAACGTCAGGCAGTATAGATTAGTTCCGGATTTAAGAGCTGTGAATCAGGTTGTTCAAGATATTCATCCAGTAGTAGCTAACCCATATATCTTCCTGACATCCTTGAAGGAAAAGCATAAGTGGTTTACTGTACTTGATCTCAAGGGTGCTTTCTTCTGCATACATCTAGACAAAGACAGTTAAGTGATATTCACCTTTGAATGGGAAAGTCCCACTACTGGACACAAAACACAACTTACCTGGACGGGGCTACCTCAAGGGTTCAAAAATAGCCCTACAATACTTGGCAATCAACCGGCAAAGGAGCTGGAGTTATGGAAAAAGGAAAACCCAGAGAGAACAAGACTGCAATGTGTAGGTGACATTTTGTTGGCTGCAGAGACTCAGGGAGAGTGTTTACAGATGACTATAAGCCTGTTGAATTTCTTAGGACAAGGGGGATATTGTGTATCGAAGAGTAAAGCTCAGGTAGGAAAACAGACTGTGATTTATTTAGGTTTTGAGATTCCACAAGGACAATGGAGACTGGGAGTTGATAGAAAAGCAGCAGTCTGCCAAAATCCAGAACCAAGAACTGTACAAGAGCTGAGGGCTTTTTTGGGTATGGTCAGATGGTGTAGACTGTGGATTCTCAACTATGGACTATTAGTAAAACTCCTCTATGAAACTTTGAAGGGGTCAAAAGAGAGCCACCTACTATGGATCCCTGAATGCCAACTAGCCTTTAAGGACTTGAAAAAGGCTTTGATGTCAGCACGTGCATTGGGACTGCCTGATTTTTCTAAACCTTTTGAGCTATTTGTACATGAATGCCAACATCTTGCCCTGGGTGTGCTGACTCAGAGACTGGGAACATGGAGTAGAGCTGTGGGATATTTCTCCAAACAATTGGACAATGTGAGTAAAGGATGTCCAGGATGTTTGTGTGTTGTAACCACAACTGTTTAAGCTGCAACTCCTTTTAACCCAAGGAGTTAGAAAACTAACAACAGGGAAAAGAATCACTGTGTATGTTCCGCATATGGTGATTTCTGTCTGAGAACAAAAGGGAGGGCATTGGCTGTCTCCAGTTTATATGCTCAAATATCAAGTTATCCTGTTGGAACAGGATGATGTGGAACTTAAAACCACCAGAGCAATCAACCCTGCAATGTTTTTGAGTTCGGAGATAAGGGATGCCGAACCGTTGCACCATGATTGCCTGCAAACCATCGAACACGTGTATTAGAGCATGAACATGAGCAGACAGGATCTGAAAGATGAACTGCTAATTAATCCTGATTTGGAGCTGTTTACAGATGGTAGGATTGGACCAGATGATCTTCAGAAGTCCCTTCTAACCCCTACCATTCTGTGATTCTGTGTGATTCTGTGGTCACAACCACACAAATAATAGAGGCTGGGACCCTCCTTATTAACACATCAGCCCAGAAGGCAGAGCTAGTGGCATTGAGACAAGCCCTGAGGATAGTGGAAGGGAAAAGGTAAATATATGGACTGATTCAAAATATGCTTTTGGGATAGCCCATGTGCATGAGGCTATCTGGAAAGAAAGAGGATTGTTGTGTCATCAAGGATCACCTATAAAATATAAGGAAGAAATTCTCCAACTTCTGCAGGATGTTCAAAAACCTAAGGAGGCAGCAATAATGCATTGCAAAGCACATCAATTTGGACAAACCGCAGTAAACATGGGTAATCGATTGACTGATAAAACTGTTAAAGAGGTGGTTGAGCAAAACATTCTTGCACTGGTACCAGTAAAACACGTTGAAATTCACAATTACGAGATCTAATTATAACAAGGCAGACCAACAACTGGCATCACTGTTGAAAGCGACCACAAGAAAACAGCGTTGGTTACTAACCCCCATGAAACAGGTTATTGTTCCACTACAAATAATGACTGAAATCATAGGAAAAAGACATAAGGAAAGACATTGGGGTAGTGAGGGTA
>NW_010551165.1:0-226 GCF_000687285.1 Phaethon lepturus | reverse complement strand
ATAATAAAGTTTATAACAGCAAAATGTCCCATCTGTTTAAAAAATAATCCCATGAACAGGAAGAGACCGCCCACAGGGACCAATAGGCAAGGAAATTCCCCTGGAGATTATTGGCAAATTGATTTTTCTGAATTACCAAGACAAAATAATTATAGATAACTCCTGGTACTGGTTGACACCTTCACAGGATGGCCAGAAGCTTTCCCCTGTTGCACCAACAAAGCTA
>NW_010551164.1:35482-42572 GCF_000687285.1 Phaethon lepturus | reverse complement strand
TCCAACCCAAACTATTCTGTGATTCTAAATACAACCTTGCTGTTTTGGGATGTTGCATAAAAGTATAAATTTGTATGCTAACTTGTTCTGTTGTTGTTTCTTACGCTTATCTAGATGCTGATCAAGTGGACAGCACAACACTGTTGGGTAAGTAATGTTCTTATTTTCACAGAAAGTTCCATAATCTATCACATAAAAATAAATCTTTTATTTACAAAGTGATTAAATTATTATTGTGCAGCGCTTTGATTTAGTTTTGAAAGTCTGCTTAACAGATTCTCTTTTTACCCTCTTTTCTTTTTACGTATTAGCAGATAACTGCTGGCTTTCAGCTGGCAATAAAATGACAAATGATAGAATGGGAAAGCTCCAGAAAATGTATGTTAAAAAATTTCTAATGCTGATAAAAGTATTCTAAGATAATATTAACATCCATGAGGTTTTGGTTTAAATTTCCAAACATACATTTGGCCATTTTGAATGCCTGTCTTAAGGAGGTATAGAAGAGTGAATCTCAAGCTTAAGTGCGTAGTACTAAAGGTGAATTTTTGTCTAAGCGTTGTTCTTTGTGATACTTCTGTGAATAAGCACAGCAATAATTCGTTCCAATTTATGGTATAAAATGGCAAAACTTCCCTTTGAAACAGCACTTCAACTTAAAAAGATTACACTTCTAAGATATTTGTTTTGCTGCTGCAAATATCAAAATTGTATAAAAGTAACATTTCCTTGTTGCGTATAAGGCTCTTTGGCATTGCAGATTTTTCACAATCAAAAAGTGCACAGGGTCCAAGATACGTGTGGAAGGTGTAAAGTCAGAGATCTCTTTCGTAATTCTAACTAGATTTTAAGCTTATTTGTCTTTCAGATGAGTTCATAAATCCCTTTTTCAGTAAAGTACAACTAGGCATCAGTGGAGAAGAAACCAAACACTTGAGCACAATTTATTCCAGTTCCACTTAACTGGAAAAAAGCTCTTTTATGAACTTATTAGCACCCTCCTTACAAGTAATTTTAGTACCCATTTACTTGTCCTTTGGAATATATAGCAAGTTAAGGAATAATAATTTTTTTTTTAACACAGCTTTGTATAATAACCCGCAAAAAAAAAAACAAACCTAGAAAGTGATAGATGTTCTGATTTTGAAAGAATTTACCTTCCATTAATTTTTACTGTCCAGCTATGCTGTTTATTCTTTAAACAGCTCACACCAAGAGTATTTTTCCCCTGAATAAGGGATCTAAACTTTTTAAAGGAGCTTCTCACCTGTGAGCTCCAGAGGCATTATCACACAAAATCAAGAACTATTTTCTTCAAAAGGCAGCTGCATAACTGGCTACTTTTTTATGTGTTAGTACTAGAGCTTGAGCACAATTTATTCCAGTTCCACTTAACTGGAAAAAAGCTCTTTTATGAACTTATTAGCACCCTCCTTACAAGTAATTTTAGTACCCATTTACTTGTCCTTTGGAATATATAGCAAGTTAAGGAATAATAATTTTTTTTTTAACACAGCTTTGTATAGCTATATACTAGAGCTCAGTGTTGGGGAAGAGCTCAAGATCACTGAACTGGTGCAGACTTTCAGTAGGGTTAGTGTTACCATTTCAGAGTGCAAATACAAGAACTTCAGTATTGTGTTCATCTCTATTTGGTGCTTGTAATAAAAATTATACAAAGCACATGTAGGTAGCAACATTAAAATATTTTTTCCCTTCTGTCTCCACAGGAACTTCATGTGTGGACTGTGCTAAAAGGAAGTTAGAAGAAAACGGCACTGACTCTCCTAAGAAAATCAAGCAGTCAGATAATGGTATACCCACTATTTAATGAAAAAAAACAAACAAAAAAACCCAAACCAAAAACCCAACCCAGAAGCTTTTTAACAGTAGGTGTTTCACATCTGCTGCATGGGATGTTCTGAGCTGGTTTTAAGTTTCCATGATTTTAAGTGGAATAAAAATTGTGCATCTTAGCCTTTTCTTTTCTGGAGCTGTAAATGTGTAATGTACATAAAGCTTGAGAGTCATACTAGTCACTCTCTGGGCACTTCCATACTACTAAAACTGTAACTGCAGGTCACTTACAAACAGTTGCAAGTCTTCTCTGCCTGTGCTTCAAGCCAGTTGGACTTAGCAAGGTGAAGCCACAACAGAGGTGATGTTTGACTTCTCTGTCAAAAATGACTTTTGGCATACCTGCAATTACCTGTTAGTTGCCTTTAAACTGAAGGGGTTTCTTTTCTTTTCTGATCAGCTGAACTGCAGTTAGGCTGCTGGAGGTTGAACTTTCCAGTGGTCTGTCAGCCTAAGGCTGCTTGCAAGCTTCAGATTCAGATCCCTAAGCTGTTAGGAACAGGAATTTGTTGTTCCACGTTTATAGAACCAGCATCATGATAACCTGCCTCTTTTGCACTGTTAGCATGAGTATTTGTTTTCATTTGTCAGTCTGTTAAGGTATGAGATCACATGTGGAGAAAAGAATATAATGGTAGTGTACCAGCAAGGACATACCAAATGTATCTGGGGGCTTACTGACCTATTTGCAGTGTATTTCTGTTGAATCAGAGTATGCTGCCAGTTATCTCAAAGCAGATCATGGATAGTCTTCAACTGAAGTCAAACTTACTTAAATACTAAAAATTGTCTACAGATACATAATTAGACACTAACTGGTTTTAACTCTGCTGCATTAAGACTATTACTCAAATGATTAAGGTTAGGCACAGCATTAACTGTGTCTTTTTTTCTGAGGTGCTTGTTACTTCACCTACTGCTCAGTTGTCTCACGACTAAACTGACATCATGTCTGGTCCAGTTGATAACACGGGTGATCTTCTCAAGTTTTCAGAAGTCATCTTTTTCAATCAATCAGCTGCCTCTCACCTCACTGTCTGTGGGAGAGCATGTTCAGGACTAGTCTTTCTTCCAATAGAGGCACATTTGTATCTGGCGGTCCTGGAGGGTTGCTTCAGTCAGGTTTCTCTGCTTATGTTCCCTGTGGATGTGATCTTTCTGAGATTACCTCACACTATAATGAGGTTTTACAGGGAGTGGAAGGGATGGGTCTGTCAGATGACCTTTCCATATGAACTGTGGTATGTCAACTCTTTCCTCCCACATCACAAAAACAATTTCTGCTTGTTCTCTAGTATGTACGTATGCAAAATGAAAAGATTAAAAGTGAGACACGTGCTTCCTTCTAAACTAGTAACTACTGAGATGGGTAGAGTTTTTGTGGTGTGGAAGTCTGTCCCTGTTCTGAAGCAGGTAAAGATCTGCAGCCATTGTTGCCTAGAAAAGCCATCTTAAAACAATCTGTGCATGCTGATTCTTGTCTTTCCTATCCCAGAAGAAAACACCCAGTTGTCTTTCATGTTTGACAGTCTGGAAAGCATACTTGGGTTTTAGTATGCAATATGATTGCTAAGGGCCTCAAGTATCAGTTCTCAATCAGCTGTGTTTTTTAGAGGTAAAAATAAAAAAGCAAACTCAGCCTAAATATAGACCATACTCATCCTCTCCCTTTGAGAGACTGTATTTATGCAAAGACTCTAACATCTAAAATTTGCTTCCCTAGGTCAGCATGAATTGGCTCTTTTGAAAAGTGATCGGTCATGCTATTTTGGATGCTGATGTTCAAGCTGCAGCAAAATTAATCAGATGAGTTGAGCTACCTATGACCCTGATTACTGCAATTATTTAAGCCCACTCTAAAGTCATGTAACTCCTTACCTTGTGCCTGAGGTCAGATAGATACACATTAGGAAACTGCATCCCCTCCCTTTGGTAAGGATCAACTTACACCTAGCATTAGTGATTCTTCTGTTTTGTAGACAGTCCTGAACTGCAGCTTGTACAACAGCCTCCCCTGACTCAAGTGCCATTTATTTGCACCCTGAAAAGCAGATGAGTAAGTAAGTGAGGGGTTATTTTAATTCCTAACATACACAATAAGAAGGTAGAAATGCCTAGTTTTGGTTTTGTCTCGCTCCCCAACTCAATCAAAGAATATATTTTTCATCTTAGGGATGGGATTGCCTTGCAGCTACCTCAGGGTTTAAAATATTGTCAAAAGGGACAGAAGGCCCTGTTCAGATTATTACCGGAGTACCATGAAAGAACTAACCCAACAAACTGGCTTGTTAAATGTACTGTAGATGACTTTTTCTATTTATGTATTTTTTTTAAGTGGGAGTAAGATACTTACTGGAAACAAACTTGTTGACCATTTATTACCCTGTTTTGCTCAAGCTGTGTAATGAAATTGATAGGGCATCTCTGATGATGGCATACACTCTTTTAATAAAACATTTAAAGACAAATAGACGACTCCTGTATAGTAGCTAGAATGTGCAGCTTTCACCATTCTTCAGACTGTTCAATTCTTTACTGTGTTTTTCTATTTCAACCAACTGTTCTTAGCAAATGGTTAAAAAAAAAACACAACCCATAAACCAAAACTTCCGTATTTGCAATAGAGACTGATGTGGGTCAAAGATCTTTGAAACTCACTAGAGGATGCTCTTCTATTCATCCTTCACACTACTGTAAGTATTTCCACATCTGTCAAGGGATTCTGAATTAAGGGGCTGATGCTAATTCATCACTTACACTTAAGAGTAAATTAATTTTATTTAATCAAGTATGGCAGCAACATAAGTATTTGTTAAACATCTGGGTATAGTGTAAATGGACAAATTTATGTTGTTGAAATGTTCCCACATGTCCCACTGCTCCCATGTCCTTCCTTCCTTCTGCAGTAAACCCCTGTCTTCACATTTCATCAGTTGTGTGCAACAAGCATAGTATTAGCATCAAGTTACAAGGTAGATGTGTTTAAACAGCATGATGGACAAAAGGAGGCTAGTATATGAACATAAGAAGATAGATATAATTATTATTAACAACCATAAAACAAATAAAGCTCTTTGGCATATGCTGAGGTAAAACATAAGCCAGATGAAGGGATTAAAGCGCTCTCAAACAGTGTTCTGTAACCAACTTCATTAACTTTGCTTCTTAGATGAAACATGGCCATCAAGATAACCTTGACTTTACTAGGATGGCCATGTAGTAACAATCTCCACTGCAAACCAATATACTTTTTTCTAAGGCTGCTACCTCTATGGCATCTGACTCTCACCTGTTTTATTCTTTCCACTTTTGTGTGGGGCAGAATACCTCAAAGGTGAAATTTTTCCAGGTTATGTCACACCTAGAGAGATCTACCATGAGCTTTTGTAAAGTCAACTAGTATTTTCATCAGGTTAGAGTAGAAGACTGAAGTCTTACTGGGTGTCACATAAGATATTGGAATCTGGCCATTGTCTTGTTTTTTGGATAATAATCCCATCTCAAGGTAAATAGATGCAGCTGCAACACAAAAGTAAGAGTCTTGACCAGTGGTAGCACTGCATCTAAACCGGGCACCAGAGAGATATGGCTAAACACATTACTTTACTTTTTGTAAGAAAAGCAAGAGGCTTATTCTTTCTAACAGTGTGCATATGTGACCCTGTAATCCTTCCTCTTATGGCAATGTGCCCTCTAAAACATTTGAGGGGAAAGCTTTTGCTTACAAGAACGTACACACTTCAGTAACAACCTCTGGCTACCACTTGTTAACAAAACTCTAGCAATGAATAACACTTTCTTTCTTCAATATTTTGGAAAACTGCTTGCTTTGAAACATAAACATTTCTCTATCAACATCTAATAGCAACATTCAAACTCAGATTTGTAACAGTCCGCTGTAAACACAGTATTTGCTATTGTCACCTGGCCCTGAGCTCATCCATGCTTTATGCTGAAACAGAACTGCGTTTGTGCTCCTCTGTTCTTTCCTGGTCACCAATGTCTGGATACTCGGTAAGATCCAAAGTCAGTACTCGACTGAACATAAAGTCATCACGCTGAGAAGAGGAAGGATCACACAATTTAAAACATTCCTGTTATTTGAAATAAGCATTTCATAAATGACTATGAGAGACAATAATGAGCTTGAGTTACCAAAATGATCTTTTTATCGAGCCGCTACCTGCAGTTATTTCTGAACACAAAGTAGTTCAAATCCAGCAAAACAATTACGTACATGATTCACTGCAGTAACATGTAAGGTGCAAATCAGTACTTCAACAAAAACCAGTGTGTACTATTTAACAAAATCTGGTAATAATGAATTGTTACCTCGGGACACACTCCAATCAATGCATCTGCTTTGCAATAAAACTCTTCCTTTAGAGAAATAACTATCATTTGAAACTGTTCATGTGCCTGTTCTCTAATGAAACTTGATACCTTTGGAAAGAAGGCAAATATTTCAGAAAGTTAGTTCTGACAGACTTAAACCATGCTATAATTAGGGAATGATGAGGAAAGAACTGAACTACGTTAGCTGCAGAATTCAGTAATTCAGCTATGAAATAAGCAGGCTAAAATGAGAAACAAATCTATCTTAAGACACATACTTTGCATGTACTTAACCCCTCAGATTTGCTGCTTTTTGAAAACTTGTAAGAAAATAAATCATTCACTCCAATGAATAAAGTTATAGAAAAAGGCCAGTGCCAATGAAAAATATTTTACTTAATATAACTTCAAAGGAAGGTGAAAATTCCTGATTAAGGAAAAAGAAGTGTGAAAAGGTTGTTACTGGCTCTATACCAAGATCTTAAATACATATTAGTTCACTGCAGACAACATTTTTTTTCCAGTGATCTGCAAAGTAAAGGTACAAGTATTAAGTTATAAATTGGTGACTGAATAAGGCAGTAGCCCACAGTATAAATGCCGAATTTAGGCTTTTGTCTGCGCAGTTGTATCTACATGTGACAGAAGTAATTTTTTTAATGGAAGAACCGCCTTTAGTGAGTTACATAACTCGCTTTCATTTTGCAGTATAATTACAAGTAAATTACTGGAGCTTTTAGTAAATTCTTAAACTGAAAGAATGGAAAGAAAAAGACTTAGTTCTAAGCAAAAGACCAAGACCTGGATAGCAGTGAGTACTAGCAACTATAATTTTCCATGTATCATTTTTGCTCACTTGCAATACTTAATTGCTCTGTGTGAAGGTTTTGGTGCTTTA
>NW_010551164.1:18479-35451 GCF_000687285.1 Phaethon lepturus | reverse complement strand
GGGAAAGAGATACGAAAGACCCTGGGAGCAGGGAAACATTGCGGTGATCTGCAAATATAATTAACTCAAAGTTTTTGCAAAAGCAAAAGTTTTGCTTTTGCTCATTCTGCAATTTAAGACACTTTCCACACATGCTTAAAGAGTAACCTAGCAAGCCAATTAAAGGAATTTTCTAGGGAAGCACTATTTTTGTAACCCTCTTCCTGCATTACATGGGCAGCTGCTCTCCAAGCATACTGTACATCACAGCCTGTATCACAGGTTGCCTGCTTCGTGTTGCTTATGGGAAAAGAGCAGCCCTTTTAGTAACCCTGCCCCAAGCCCTTCCACGCTGCATCTCCTTACCGGAGCAGGCGGCAGGAAAAGGACTGCAGAAGGGCTGTAAGCCAAACGGGACCTTCGCACCCAGTATGCCCCAGCCTTGGGAGAGACAGGCACCTCTAGCCATGAAGGTTACAAATGGGTCAAAGCCCAATTCCACTTCAAAGCAGGAAGCTCACCTTAACTTCCCTGTCCCCCAAGGACTAATATAGACTAGGAAGGCAATTTCAAGGTTAACCCTAATGTGTAATACAGTCCAAGTTTAATAGCTCTTTGGCAATAAAGTAGTATTTATGGATGTTATTTTAATAAATGTACATTAGACCAGAACTTAAAATACTTAAACTCTGTGCATGAATATTCTTTGTTTTCTTGAATATACATCTTAAAAACATACATTGTTCTTGCTGATGTGTCAAAGGAAATATGATACTTTTGACCTGTAAAAATACTACCAGTTGAAGGTTATAAGCCTAGGAACCATTTGACTAACAACTGTTAGTATGACCATCTTCTGAAAACATTTAGTGGGCTATGAATGTGATTTATATCTGAAGAAAAGTAAACCAGATTTGAAATATGTTTGAATTGAGAAACCGAGTTGCATTAAAAAAAAATAAAATCAGCTATTCTTTGTTTATAGGGTTCCGAAGAAGAATGGTGCTTAGTGTATTATTAGGTATAAAGTGGACATCTCTTCTGCCAGATGTGTCAAAATCGGCCTACACAGAAAGGCAAACTGCAGAAAAGTGTGTCTCATCAGCTGTGTTAATGCATCATTTGTAGTCTCTATGGAAAGCTGATGACATACTAGAAATCATGAACTTCACGGAGTGTGTATGTAACTGATGACTGGTGCACCTGTAACAACTGCAACAGGAATTTATGAGGATAAACTCTGGGTAATGACCAAGCAATGTTGTTAGGCACGATCTGGGACCCCTGCCCAGCTCCAGACAGAACCATGAAGAATTCTACATTTGTATCCAAAAGACGACCTCAGAAGTCTGCAGAGACAGCAAGTACTAATCACCTAATGCACTGCAGCTTTGATGAAAGGCAAAAATGTGAAATTTAGCATTAAATAGTGTAATAGCAGGTAAGAAAGCCAGTAAAGGACAACTTGGAGGCAGCCTGGGTAACTCTTAAGTCATCAGCCACGATACATTTGACTCCAAAATGAAGAGTATCATCCAGAAAACACAATATTCATATTTAACCAGAATACATGATCTTCAACTGTTAAGTCATAGTGGTCCTGAGTGAAATACTAATACCTAGAAAAGTATCCTGTTCAAAAGCTTAGATCAGAGAGGTGTTTTTGTAGTCACTTGATGTGTAACCTGAGAGCCAAACCCTAATGCTTGCTGAGTTATTTTCATTACAGTCCCATTACAGCTAATCTGGCACTGCTAAAACACACTGGACCGAGTTAAAACAAACTCGGGGCATATCATCTGCTCAGAAGTAGTAGATGATGGGTATCCCTCATAGACTTGTATCCCAAGGAATGTTTAAGGAATTTGGGTTCCGGAAACACTTCTCACAATGCTACGCAGAGTCAGTAATCTCCGAGAAAGGATTCTATCTGGCAGGCACAGATAGTGGAGCTTCCCCAGCTGTCTACTAGAGAAGTACCCTCCAAGCAAACTCTGGCATACTTGGCACATCACAGCTGACTCCATTAGGAAAGGGGGGGAAAAAAAAGAAAAAAGTTTGGTGTTTATAAAACTGCTTTTGTTTGTTAGGCTCTACCAAGATTGATATCACTATTAATGCAAGTAGAAATACAGCTTGATCTTACTTTATGTGGAAAGAAATGTTTCCACAGAAGAAAGTCCAGGGACATGCAGAGATCTTTGTTTCCTCTCCTACATACAATTTCCTTTTATTGAGTCTCCTCCTCCCAGAGGCTGACATCCACAGTAGGCAATCTTTACTGTTTGTATTCTATTGTAAGTTTTTGCTACTTAGTGAATAGTTATTAGCAAAAGCAAAAGAAATTGAGAGGACAGGAAGCTATTTTAATCAAGCAGTAATTCATGTGATTAAAACTATGAGACTGATAGCCCTTAACTGGTGTTAATGTAAAAATATTTAGTGGGCCAATTATATAAAATAAATACTCCAAGTGACAGAATGACTTTATTATCAACATGCAGATACACTCCTTTCAGCTGCTTAGAAGTAAGGGAACTCAAAGGCCTTAAAAATTCCAACCAATCCAACCAGCAATTCACAAGTGACCTTCATGTCAAGTTGTACCACACACAGTCATGCAGCATACTTTCACACTCCTGACCTACTTTTCTAAACTTCACAGCTTGGGGACTGATTAAAACACACTTAGATTTATGAATTTAAACCTAGACCTAGTCTAACATCTCATACAATCATTATTTCAGTCCTAAACCCAATATATTTTAAACCAGGTTAAGGTAGTGTAATCAATCTCTTTATCCCAGCCACCTGTAATGAAAAGTACCCATCGCTCTACAAAAGATACCACTATATAGTCAAAAAAAGGATATGGTGAAAGAGACCAACTTACTTTATCAATGTTTGTATTATCCAGGGCAGCATCTATCTCATCTAAAATAAAAAAAGGTGCTGGACGAAAACTGTAGAAGAGAAGAGAGTATTTTGCATTTAGATGCAAAAATGTTAATAAACATTGTAATTACTTTAGAGATTCACTTACTCTACCATAAAATTTAGTAAGAAGTAATGACAGATAAGGAATAATGACTTTAGTTTGTCTGAATACTCTATTAGCAGATTTTTTTTAACATGTTTATAGCATTTGTCTATCTTCCTGCCACTTAGCCACGTACTTGGATAATTCCATAGTATTTCTTTTACCTGTGTATAGCAAACACAAGAGCCAGAGCTGCCACAGACTTTTCACCTCCTGACAAACTGTCCATTGGCATAAAGCGCTTTCCTGGAGCCACACAGTTAAAGCCAATGCCTTCCAGATAAGGCTCCTCAGGATTTTCAGGACTAAGGAATGCCTAGAAACACATACACTTCATTATTAATAGTGACACTTACAAAATTATTAAGATGGATATTTTTAAGGTTTAAACAGTGACTGACCTAGTGTTGAAACTGTTAGCTTCATTTGTAGGAAGAACCTGTTCACCTATACTGAAGAGCAACATTATAAATTTTCCTAGCAAATAACCCTTTCTTAATGAACCATGAGCTCCAACATATTTGTTATTTACAAACTTGCAACTACTAAATAAACTTGATTTTATAATCTTTTATGTAATTGCTTTTTTTTTTTTAATTATTAAAATTTTAGACTTCAAAGCAGTTGTACTTTTTGTCTGGAAGTAAATATACTTCCAAAATTACAATTTTTTGTGAAAGGTTAGTTTTACAAAATCTATCTTTGAGCTGGAGAAAGATTTTAATATAGGTAGGCTTTCTCTATACTTTGTATCCTAGTTCCCAGGTCCAAAAATTAAAAGTATTTTAAAGGAACAGCCATTTCACCAAACCATTAAAAAGTATGATGGATAAGCTAATTGCTACATGGTTTATTTTTCCTGTTAAATAGAAGAGACAATAAAATAATATAGTCTCTTCTCCTCTGCACAAGTGGATACAGATAAAAGAAAAATTTCCATAGCTGACATTCATTTCAGATGGCTCCTCTCGGATCATAGAGCAAGCAGAAGAAAACCAAGCTAAAAAACTACATGTACTTTGATTTAAAACAGTTTCTGTGATAAATAGTCCTGGAAGTAAGACAAAGTGTTTGCAGCATCTTTATTTTGTTTGAGGTATGCATTATTTTCCTCCTCTTCTCTGCTGAACGAATGCCCGTTGTTGTTACTACAATGTTCTTCAGGCTGTGAACATGAAGTACCTTGCAATGCAACTCCCAGTTCCATGCCACTGCATACATCTATGCAAGAGTAAGTTTTCAGATGTATGGACACTGTTAGCAAAAATCATCTTGTAGCTTACTAGGGTACACGTATTCCTTGCTCACCAAGATATGAAACAAACGACTCTCCACAGAAGAATGGAAGAGAACTGGTGGCAAACCCAGCAGGGAAACTGTTTTCATACAATTTCTTACGTAGTAGTTTCTTTTAAAGTACTTCTAACACAGAATGTGCTGATGAAATAAATTTTATTGAGCAATATATTAGTGCACAGATGTTCTTAGTCCAGAATCTCTGGAAGTTAAACTATATCTATCAAAGCTTCCCTTTTTCAGACTGGAGAGTAAAGCATTATTAATAAATGTTATTAATATAATAATATTAAGAAATATTAAATTTAAGAAACTTTCATGTTAAAAATTGTTAAGGTTGCTTAAAAAACATCTGTTCAAGATGCAACTTAGACCACCTCCTCTGATGGCAAAACCCAGAGCTAACCCTTTCCTTAGCTAACCAGAGCAACTGCCACACACGGAGCGATCATTTCTCTTCCAATGGAATTGGATCAGGTTTCTTCAGCTACTATGTCAGTATCCAGTAGGTGGTTTTAGCTTCCCAGCTAATCATGGGCTAATCTCTTGGGCAGGTTACCACTATGGCTCAAATGAAGGTACAGCACCACAGACTTCAGAAAGAAAGCACCCAACTACTTATTTTTGGCAATGCATCTGGAAAATACTGGTTGTTTCAGAGTAATGCGAACTCAAGACCTGCCTAATGTTTAGTCAAGGGGATAAAGTATGTGCCCAGTAATCATGAACAAAGAAATGTTTTATTACCCTGTCCAACCTAGAAGCAGAAAGGATATATTTAAAGATAATGCAGTGAACACCTTAAAATCCAACTGAGGGAAAGCACAAAACCTGAAGTGTAAGACAGAGAAGAGGTCAAGCCTGAGCCCTTTAACCATTATCAAAGATTATCAAAGATTAATACAATTGCGACACAATTTTTCTACAGGTTTCTTAAAAGTTGCCAACATATTAAGTCTATCTTTTTAAAAATATTTATTTAAGTGGGGTATATAAGAAGCTTCAAAACCTCATATAAAACACTAGCACTGAAAGTGATTTATGATTTCTAAATTTATCTATACTAATGATTAAGTGTTTTTAATTACTTATTATTGGTATCACTAGATCTGTAAACCAATGTTATTTTAAAATTAAGTACTCTAATATCTTTCACATTGTGTCATGATAATTTTCAAGTCTACTAAATACAAAGAGTAAAACTAACCCAAACTGAGTAGTTCCCGATTTTGTTAAGACTTTAGATCACATTTCTCTGTCTTATGTCAAACATGCTTTGGCATATTACCTATTCGTCCTCTGGCCCTAAAATTCTGAAGTCTTTATTATTTGTGTAATTTTCCTCTTCAGGACTGAAACTGTCTTTGGAAACTAAAAGCATTACTAAGTTCTCTTATTCTATATAACAAAGCATCAAGTAGGCCTTTTAAGCCAAGTAGCTAAGAACACAACACACCTGAGCACTACTGTTTCTGCAAAGTTTCTTGTAGATCTCATCAATAGCTACGGCGGCATGCTCAAAGCACCGGCTAAACAGCTCATATCTCTTTTTTTTCACCTGTTCAAATTCTTGCTTGCATATTCTGGCCTCCTTTCTGCTGGTCTCAAAAGCTACAAAAAAAAAAAATTACTGAAAGTACTCCATAATAAGCCTCTAAGCAAATACATAGAGCAAATATGTATTGTGTACCAGAACAAGCATCAAGGAAAATACTTATTGCAGAAAAAGGTTTTAATGCACATACAAGGACGATACCAATATTATGAGTTTCCTTCAAGACTTCAAACGGAGGCCCCAAAACCTGAAAAGTTCAGATGTATTAATTCTGCTCTATGCCACATTCATCTGGAAAAATGAACGAAATTCTTTTCCTAATTCCTTCTGTAAGCTGGAGAACCTTAAGCAGCACCAGCATTTACCAGTCTCAGCTTCAGAACTCCTTGGTTTTCTTAACACGTTACTGTCTGCAATGCTCTTTAAGGACACCAGTAATTTTGCAGTAATGCTCATGTCTACAGCATACATATGTTCCTTCAATTATTTAAGAAAAATTTAAAGAATGTTATGATTAACATCAGTAATTCTTAGAAAATAATTAAAAATACTTTATGATGTCATTTGGTCTACAAAGTATCTTTCCAATCATTCAAACTGTATTTCAATAAACTACTGCGGAGTAGTGTATGTTAATAAATTGTTTACGTATTATTAGAGACAACTGAAGATAAACGCTTGAGCACAAAAAATATCTTAATATCTGAAAGAAGCAAAGTCAGCAGGACCAACCCCAGAAAAAAGAATTTCAATTATGTTAAAAACCCTCACAGTCACACGAGAGATTAATATGAAAGACTCAACGTTACCATCCATTGACTCTTGGAACTTGTCCCGAGCTATCTGTAATTTCTCTACTGCTCTCAAGTTTGGAGCAGCTGTCTTCATTAAAGTATTCTCTTTAGATTTTATTTCCTGCTGCATCTGGTTCAGATGATCTTCTATATCTTTATCAGAGTCTAGGTCCTAAGGGAAAAATAAAAATACTACAGCAATAAAATTTGCTTCTAGGTCAAGACATTTCAACATATATGGCAAGCACCCATGCTTTCTGGAAGAAGTACCCCACTCATCTAATAGCTTTAACTGGAAACACAACAAAATAAAAAACTCGACCAGAGTCTTAGTTCTCAGATTTACTAGGTCCTAAGCATTGTTCCACAAGACCTTTAAAAACAGACAACAAATTCCCTTCAGCCTAGAAGTCTGGGTTAAAAATACAACACAGGAGGAGGATTAGCTGATTTCACTACTTGATTTACCACGAAAACCTTTGAAGACAGGTTCCTGATTAGTTCTTTGAGAAAGGTTCCAATGATGACAGATTCGTCCCTTGCTCTGTACTTAGCCTCTGACATTTAATTATTTTCCTTATGATTAAAAAGGAAAAAAATAAAATTACCAAAAACTAGTGAGGAAACATGACCTAATGGAATGTTACAGAAAGAAGTATGGCAAGTCTCAGTCTCCAAAAATACTACAGAGGTGGTACACCCCCCCAGCAGTCAATCATTCGTTTCTGGAGTTCTGAGCCGTAACCTTCAGTGTTGGAACTTAAAGGCAGGAGGTAAAGGAGGAAAGAAAAAAAATCAGAGTTGTATTTACTATTTCTCCATTCTATTTTTATGGTTTAGGTAAGCTTTAAATTAAAGGTAGTTATATGGGAAATTGACCTATCCAGAAATCCCATACTTTAGTGCTAGACTGCAAAACCAACACACACACACACACACTTAAGCTTAACAGTGTTTTTACTAAGTTTCATTTAAAGTCTAGTATGAAGAATAATTTCAACAAATAAAATATTTTAAATAAAAATAAAAAATAAATCAATCTCTAATAATTTCAAACAAAAAGATTACCTTCAGGTCTTCTGCTAGGGTGCTGTAGTCTATCTGAATTGCCTCTTCCCTTTCATAGATACTTGACGTAGTCTGAGTGGCTTCTGTTTCAGTTCCTAGCTATAAATATGAAGGACATTCCAGTTCAAAAATATGACATAGTTAACTTCTAAACTGTTAAAACAATACATTAAAAGGATATAAAGTGAGGAGACAGTGGTAACATGGTATGAGGTAAACTTATTCCATTGCTCCTCCCCTAGCCAAAATGTGTTAACAATTAGTTAAGATCTTACGAGTCTAACTCAGAAATGCACCTTTTATCTGAAGGTGAACACATTTGAAGCTAAGATGAAAGCAGCAGTCATTCATTTGTAATATATTTAGAACAATGTGCATGGTGTAAACATCTCAATTGGAAAGGATTTACGTTTCCATGATAATTCATTCTCCTTTCAAGGAAAGGCTTTTAAGCATTTAAGTCGAGGCATTTCTTCTATTGGCCTCAGAAGCAGCGAGTAGATCAGCTCTGTATGACATAAGTAGAGTATCTTCTTGACATTGTAAGCCTGGATTTCAAACAGCTACTTTCCTTTGAATGAAACACATGTTGCATGTCATTATCAGTCACTTTCCCACCAAGATTATTTCTCAGAACCACATCTTACTGGTCTTCTCAGCGATATTAATTAGGAATCAAAGTTGTTATTCCTACTGCTCACCTCCTTGGTTTCATCTCTTCCTTATTCATAAACAGCGAGAGCTGAGCTGCCTACATACTCTTGATGATTATCAGTTCATGACCTTTCCCTTGAAAGACTGTATACCTCACTGCCTTCATTCTTTCTTCTGACCCACTCATACACACCTATCCTCCAACAAAAGTACTTTTCTAAGGAATGGGTTCAGCAAGACTCCTTCCAAATTCACAGATTTCAAAACCCATGGCTCTTTTCTTTTGTAGCAGTGGAGAAAGTTTAATTTCTCCTCACAAAAGATATGCTGGAAAAAGGGAGAAGACTAAGAAAAATAATGAGGGTCAACCCTCTGATAGCAGGAATATTTCTATTTTAGCCTATCTCTGAGTTCACTGAATATCTACATCTACTGAAGACAAAAGGATGATTTTAGACAGCATTTATCTTATGAACGATTAACCAAATATTATATCAAACCATGTACATGCCCCATTTATTTATGGTTCTGAATTAAACTCTGTATGTCCTCTTACATATATGTATCTAGAATACTCCTTCATACCAGGTTTCTTGTACTGCAGCGATTTTAACTGTTTCACAGGAACACATTTCAAGCACAAGCAAAAATACTTGCAAACAACCTTTCTGTCTACAAAAATAAACAAAAATCCTCCTCTTGAATGGATGAGGCCTGATCTCATGAAAACAATGTATTTATTTTAGCATTACTATATAAAACAAACAATCCTGTAAGGAAAAATAAGTATCTTTAAATTCAAGACTGAATAATTGCTTCTCTGTGATATCTATCTCAACATTTTGAGTACCTCTACTTCACTGATGTCGTCCAGTGATCCAGACAGGAGTTTTATTTTCAAGTCCTGCACTTTGCATTCAAGAAGCATATTATGTCGTCTTAATCTTTGCTCTTCCAGAGACGTTTCTATACCTGTAGCTTCCTTTTGTAACTTTGTAGCTTCCCTACATACACAAAAGGCACAAAACTACTAAAAAGCAGCAAGCATCGCTGCCAGTAACATACACAGGCATGCAGCATGAAAAAGTTACCAACCACAGAGAGCGCTTTTTTCTCTATAATCCCAATCAAACACAAAGGAAAATGGTACCTAACTTCTTCCATCCCCTTCATTCTTGTGAATTACTCAAGAGGGAGCTGGGAACCAGACACTATCTAGCATGCAAGCTAACACACTCAGCTACTCTGTACAAATCCTTAACTATATCACATGGTAAATGCTAGTAGCATTGGCATAGTTTCAATATATTGCAAGTTAATACTACAGCATGTTCAAATAACCACCTTTCCTAACTACAAATAAACTCTGTTCTGCTCAGCTCTGCTGAACATGTATGGAGATTTTACCCTTTTAAAATTTAATCAAGTATCTCTCATCATTACTCTACTTGAAATACACCTTGATTTTTTCCAACAAATTCCTCTGATAGCATCAAGTTGCTAAATAAGGCAGAGACATAACAGTCTTATATTGTTAAAATTACACACTATAAAATGAATTACTAGACATACAATCTATGAGTTTATATGAAATTCCACAAGTTTACCTAGCCATACTGTGCCAACATGTCAGGATTTCTTAAACATAAAGAAGAGTCCTAATTAAGAGACATTAAATGCATCAATAATAAACAAGCATATGAAAACTAAAGTATAAACTGTCCCACAAACAGCTTGTTTAAAAGAACAGTAAGGACAAAATAATGACATAAAATTAGTTTAAGGCATCCAACACTTGAAAGGCCTGGAGAAAATGACAACACAAAAAACCAGAAAAAAAAACCCAACAGAAAAAAAAAATCTCTCATCAATTGAACCAACTGTACAAGTCAAACAAAAATGTAAGACCACCAGCAAACTTAACATACTCCCCATAAAGTTGAAAGTTAATACATACTTATCAGAAGTCACTACATATTTATCAGAAAACACGAGACCTAACACTAGGTAGATAATAAGATATTATTCTATATTGTTTATGGGATGGCTCTCGTGGAATAATCTGGTTCACATCACTTTTGGGAACCACATACTAAATTAGAAACACTTTTTAACGAATGCATACTGTAAATGCAAATTACCATATCTCTAATGAATCTTTCCCAAAAAAACAGAACAAGACAAATTCAAACATCTGATCACTAAAACTCTTCCAAATATTATCACATTAATCATTTTCCCAGGAGTACCATTAGTAATTACCTATTAAGAGTTAACAACGTCTTTCTGAACTCTTCAACTTCATTTTGGGTTTTTATAACCTCAGATTTATGAGCACTTAATCTATCCTTAAGATGTTGCTGCTCCTCCATAATTCCATTAACTTTTTTTAGTAGCTTTTCCTCATCCTGCATAGAAATATTTACATTTTTAACTCTTCACCAAAAAGCTTGATATGGAACCTTTTATACAGAAGGAAAAGTTTAAACTTGTTACAATACATTCAAATGTTTTACAGCACAAAATCTGAAAGGCACTGGGAAAATCTGAAAGGCCCATCTTACACATAGGAGGATGCAGGTGTTTTGTATACACAGGCACAGGCAGCTCCAGATTCATGACTGTACTGGACTAAACTATAAAGCCATCAAACAAGGCAGGGATCCTAGGATGCCTATGATCTCTAGGCTACTCCCTTTTCCTGAGTTAGTCCTTAGCCCTGCAAGAAGGATCCCATCTGCCGTACATCTACAACATATTTGGCAACACCAAAGGTAACTTGAAATCCTTTAAAAGTACTGTTCATTAAAGATAAATCCCGCAGTAATCCACAGAGAAAAAACCTGTGGAGGTACTCAAGAAGAGTCTTCCCCTATATAACCCAGTACCACTGCTAAATTGCTAGAAATGAGGTGCTAGAATATAGTAAACCTTTGGGGCAGTTTTACATTTAACTTTTTTTATTCAAAGCACTATTACACATCTTTTCTCCTTCACTTCGCAGTGCACCACAAGCACAGTTCATTTAACAAAACAAAATATTACTCATGAATACAGAACACTATGAAGGAGGAATCCATACATATTACTTAAAATAAAAATTTTCATTTGTTTTCATACAATTATTTTAAGCCTATTAGTGGCTGTGAAGCACCTTAAAGATGCAAAGCACCAGAATTGTTTACTATTACTCATAAAATCTTCTAAAGAATCCCAGCCACATGCTACTAGTTTTACCTGGAGACATATGTTGCCTTTTCATATAAACTAAATGCAATGTAACACTGCACATACAGTAATCCCAAATTTTATTTTTAGTGAAATACTCTAATATGATAGGTTGTTCCAAGGTTAAATTGACAATATGCAACTGCGTTTTTTTAATATTTACAAAGTCAACACTGAATTAAGCCCTTGAAGAATTACTCAGAATCAACTAAGTTTATTCAAAATTGTAATTCAATGCATTCTTTCCTCTCAGCCCCAGATAAATATACATGTATATTTATACATATTTTTGTTACCTTCTGTAGCCCAGTAATCTCAGCTTCATCTTTATGAATGGTCTCCTTCAACTTGCTGACTGTGTTTGTTAATTTTTGTAGATGATCACGATTATATTCCAGTTGAATGTTTAGTCGTGTCTTCTGATTTTCAAACTCCAGTCTAGTCAAAGTACAGTATTGCAAACCAACACTTACAAAGCAGGCTAGTAACTGTGATTTTAAGTTATTACAAGATACATTTTCACTTTGACTATTCAGTCAGCATTTTTACATCTTCTGCTTGAACACAAAAATTTGCATATGATTGGATCATTGATTCCACTACTTCCAGTATATCCACAGATGTGGTGTTACAAAAATACAGTGATAACTGTCAAAAAAATACAATATAAAGATACAGTATGGCCACATTCAATATGGAAAGTAACACTAAAATTTCCAGTAGCTTAGTATGAATGATATACCTGTAAATGATGCAGATATGAGCTAGGCAAAAGCTACACTGAATCTGTGTATTTATCCAATGCCTGCACTTCCTGCCTAGCCTCCGTAAGTCTCCTAGCTAGCCGATATGCGTGTTTATCTGAATATTATAAGGAACTTATCTCAGTTGGGAGATGGCAATTAAGAAGCATGAGACCAGTCTTATTTGTCATCTCTCAGGTGAGACCTGTATTTGTTTATAGGGGTACAATGGCAGAAACATCTTCACATGCTGTTGCGAGAAAGGACTGAAGTAAAGCCAAGCAGCTGTTCACAGAAAGGTCTGCTCTTAGTTGTTACTCTCTGTCTCCAGGCTTTACTGCTAGTGCTGGATCTGTTGTTCAGGCGAAAGGGTTGGCACACCACCAGCTCCAGGCTCTTTAGGCCTGGGCAAGAAGGCACCATAGCACAAGCTTACAGGACTAATGATAGCAAGTTAGGGCACAAGTAAAGCCAAGGCTGTATGTGCAGTGTAGCGTAAGGCCATGCAAAAAGCTCCTCTTTTCATTGTTCTAAGTTCTTACACTTCACCAGACTTCAGTTGTTGCAAACATAAATAAATGATCAAATCACTTCAGCTAGCAGGTGCTTTCACTGCAACTGAATGCATTGCACTACTACCTCACTGCAGCCCTAGCCAAAAACATACAATTGAACCAGTTTCTGAAAACCAGTCGGAGACTCTCCTAGCAGCTGAAGAGATGGCTGAAAAGAAAATGGAGTTCAGTGCTGGCCATTACATTAGTCATTAGAAAAACACTAGTCATTAGAAAAGGTATTTACTACAAATAGTATCAGGAAATGCACAAATTATCATCTGCCTGAAGACACCTGTAGTACAAGGAGACAGTTCATTTTAACATTCTAATTCTTTGTGATATAAATTTGAGGTCCTGTGACATGTGCCTGTTTGAGAGGAATACCAGCTGAGGTTGCCTGTGAGAAAATTAAGATCCTGTTTTCCTTAATATGTTCCTATACCAAATCACTGCATCTCACACCCAGTTCTCCTTTAAGATTTCTCTTACAGGAGTAAGCCTTCATGCCACTCTAAATTTGTGATACAGCCATTTTTCAATGTGGATTTTAGAAAGCTGTAATTTGCTTTATTTTTCTGTGACAGTGCAAAATAGTAAATTTTACCTGTCAAGTTTGTTGCAAATTGTCACTGCCTATAATTGTCCTATAAACCCAAACCACAGCAGTGCAATTGCTAACTAATCCTTGCAGTGATTAATATAACCTTTTACAGTCTTCTAGGTTTTTGTGGTATTTCCTGGGATGGAGTTACTCATTTATCAGTGTGCCCGATCTAATACAAACCACTTTTTTTTACATTTCAATTACAAATACCACCTTCTCTTATCTATCTCCTCTTGTAGTCTCACATGTTCTTGTTCATACACACGAATATTTTCTATACCAATTTCTTGACAGAACTCCTGGAAAACAGCATCTTCAGCCTTTGAATAAAGAGAAATGTAGCAAAAAAAAAAAATTTATACTATTTTGGCACTCACAGAAGCAAAACAGTTAGAAAATCACTTCATGCTACAGGTTGGATTTTCAATGTACTTTAAGAAACAGCAAATTGAACTACTGGGAAAAATCTGTGCTTGACATTTTCATGTAAGAATTCCAGTACAAATGCCAGATACAGGGCATATGATCTGCAAAAGGTTAACTCTTACCTAAGCTCTTATTGACAGCATCTGGTCATTCCAAGGACAATTAAAGTACCACAGTGTACCCAGCTTACCTGGTTCTGTCTGTGGTTCCCAATCAACTAAAGAACAAGAAAGCTGAATGGTACACAAATCAGATACTAATCAGATACACCAGGTTTCTTGGTGCAGTTCAGTTCTTAACTTTAATCCTTTCAAGTGATGCATAAATATTAATTGCTATGTTCCATTTATAGCAAGGTCACAGCAAAAACACTGCTACAGAATCTCTCATTTCCTAATTTCACAGTATATAGTAACAAAAGCTTCAGACAAAAGCTGTCCTTAAATTTTAATGAAAAATCTAAGCAGGCAAATAGGTATGGTGCATATGACAGGACCAAACAAAGAAATACCAACAGCCTACAGCATTTAAAAGGTAACACAATGGGCTGAACCTGTATTGTTTTGGTATGCAAGCTCATTTAACCAGATAGCAAATACTGTATCAAATCAAGTTATACTATTCAAGGAATACCATTATTTCGAAAGTGATGACCAGTCTCCATTTAGGTTTTTGTAGGTTTGTTTTTTTATTTTGTTTGTTGGTCCCTGTCCCCCCCTACCCCCCGCAGAACAATCAAAAGAAAAGTTCCCTGGATCTGGAATTCTTACGGCCTCAACATCAATGACTTTCTCAGTGTTTGCAGATGACACACATCTGCACCCCCTCATGCCTGTACCACAAGTAAGACAGAGAACATGCAGCAGTTTTGGCTTCTTTTTACATGCAGAATTCCAGCCATAGATTAATCCAAGAAAGACTGATAAGGATGGATCAGAGGCCAGGAACTAAGTTACATGCGTACTATACACCTCAAGTAACTCCAGACAGTGGTGAGCAATCTCTTTCTCTCTAAGAATCTACCTTTACACAAGCACCTAGGTGCAGGGCTGTGAATTTTCCAGATAAAAGTGCAGCACCATTTTTCCGCAGTTGGTACCAGATTCTTTTGTTTGACAAGAGTAGGAACAAGGCGGCTTCCAGAGAGAAGTACAGATGAGGTGCTTATCTCAGAGAGGCCAGAGTTGTCCACTGTAGCAGAACACAGCATGAAACTGCTCTTGGGACAAGATCAGCCTTTACTACTGTTGACTTGACCGAATGACTTCAGTCTCTTCCTGATAACCATGCTTTTGAATCTGCCAGTTGTCTGTATGAACTATTCTGGGAACCAACTGAGTATTAGAGAATGGTAGGGAAAATGGGGTATGAAATGGCAGAACAGCCTACAGAAAAAACAGCTGGGAGACCTAACTGTTGGATGACATCATAGACAACTTTTCCCAATGCTGACAAAGGAGCAGGTTCTAATGACAAAAGCTGTTTAGTACCATAAAAGATAGTGAATTTGGACAGATGGGGATAGCACAATGTCCCTAAGCTCTGCATCAGCTACCCCTCAAAAGAGAGGGAGAGCAAAGAATACTTCATTATATCATAAGCTAGTTCCATCTTCCATGAATTGGACCCCAAATGAATGCAGGCATACAACATTTTACTATGTTAAAAACATAACAAAAAAACAAAACAAACCCCAAAACCACAACATCCAAAAAACCCCAAACCCAAAACACCACTCCCACAAAAAAAAACACCCACACAAACAAACAAACAAACAAGGCAAGCAAAACCAAACACAGTGGAATGAGGAATCTGCTGACAATCATCATGCACACTTCAACCATTCTCCCAGGGTAATTAGAGGGCACAGAAAATAAAGCACAGATATTGGGATACATCCCAAGAAGAGAAAGGAATCTCTATCAACTTTTCTAGTACATAGTGGTACAACAGGTCATCACCTAGACATGACACCTGCAGAGTTCAGAACAAAGCACTCCAGCAGTGCTGAGAACTGTTCTCAGATCTAGAAAACTGATACAGAGCCTTCTTCCTAATGGCATGAGCATGCCTGATCTGTTCTGCCTGTGGGTTGCAGAAGTGGTGGATCTTCTCCCAATGATACTGATAGAGCATTTCCATGTAGACACTGAATGGGTCCTGCTATGACTGCAATGAGAATGATTTTCAAAAGGACAGTCACCCATGCAGACACTATTTACCTAGTGGATCCATTGATTACTGAGAGATCTGCAAATCTTGTGGGTACATATAGTTTAGTGTCATGCTGTGACATGCTGTCACAGATACACATCGGCCGGGATGACTTCATGCCAAAAGAAAGTTACAGTCTAGTCATGCAGTGACACTGAAAAATGATCTCTCCACAAACAGGAAAGATCCTGTAACTACAGTTTCATACAAAGAATTGGACATTGGAGTCTGAGAAAGAATAAGCTGAGATTTATAAAATTCTACCTTCAGGCCGTGAAAGACCTAGAGAATATTTTTCCGGGGTTTAATCTACAGTGAAAGTTTGCACTGAGAGCTCTAAAGCTGTGAACTTCCAATGGACTGCCCCTGCTCAATACTACAAAGAATAAATCATATTTATCAGCAGAGCAGGAAAAGGGGGGGGAAAACTAACCCATCTTCTTCAAACTCAGCAGTTTTTTCCTATGTCAAATGAAATTATAGCGAGTAATTTAAAGCAAAGCTTTAAATGTATTATATATTAAAGCAAAGCTTAAATTTATTACATAAATTAAGCAAAGCTTCATCCAGTATCAAGAAGTACATGGATTTGGTTGGTTGGGTTTGTGTTTGGCATATAAAAGTCACAGTATTTTGATTTTAAGGAAAAGGATTTGCAAAGCTATGATACATATATACTAACACCCAAGTGCATTTCTGTTCACAGTTACCTTGGTAAGAAAGGTACAGAATGTGGGAAGATTGCTGGAGTAACTCACAACCCTTGTCGATGAAGTAGTTTACAAAGGCAAAAGTTGTCCAAGTTCTAGATGTC
>NW_010551164.1:7714-18460 GCF_000687285.1 Phaethon lepturus | reverse complement strand
CAGCAGGAACAGAAAAATGTTTCTGTAGTATAACAGCATAAGCTGTCACAACTATAACATAAGGCATTACCTCATTAATTTTTGCCTGAAATTCTTCAATTTTTCCTTTTCTTTGTGCTATTCCTTCATTCAGCATATCATGCTGAGACTCAATATTTACCAGTTCACTTTCCAGTTTTGATTTTTCCTAGATAGAAAGGAAAAATATGGTAATTTTTCTTAATAGGATGGTCAACTTTCTAGAAATTGAGAGACAGTTCTCTTCTAGATCAATGTTTTTAATCAGAAAAATAGAGTTAAATATTGTCTTCTCAAATGCCATTTACCCACTATTATTGCCGATTTGCATGCAATGATTACAGTTTTAATCAGCAGAAAAGCAACTTACATTATAATTTAAAGTGCATTTTGACTTATATACTTCTAGAAGGTTACTGAACAACAAACCATGCTTGCCAGAAATTCAAATTTAAAACCTAAAATACAAAAAGCCTCATGTAAATTACTTTGGAATCTTGCTGCTTCTATTTTATTAATGCTTCAGTCATAAATGCTGTGTGTAAAACTTAAACTGAATTAAGAAAAATTATGTAAGGAAGCAGTATTTACTTCACTGGTAATTACAGCTTAGGTAAAAAAAATACAATTATTAAACATTAAAATTATAAGGGCTTAGTACTCTACCGTATAGAGATTAGCGAGGTGTTTCTTTTTAATAAGCTCTAATTCACTCTGTGAATATTTAAGTCGTGTCTGAATTCCGTGACATTGAGCATGCAACTGCTTCAGGTCAGTCTCCTTACGTTTGATCTTCATTAAGTCCTGGAAAAATATCACAATGGGAGAAGAAAAAAAGCATTTTAAACAAAAAGGTGACTTATTTGGAAATTACTAATTTTTCAGATTCATGCACTACATAAAGCTAGCCTCACTGACATATCATTCAAGGTAAATGCTGACAGCATTGGTCTACAGTATTCTATTACTATTCTATAATAATTTTGTAAGAGATTTATTTCTCAAAAGAAAGCATATGCTTGCAAATTCCTAAATTCCTACTCTATACCTCCTCCAAAATAACTAAAGGTATGACAAAATGTTTTACATTGACAGGTTTTGGTTTATGCAAATATTTTCATGTTGACAGAATGCATCATCTCTTTCACTAGAAGTCTTTAGGTACTCTGAACCACAGCTATTCTTCCTTGAAGGAACCTCCATCAGTGTTGTCCTGATTTTCCACCTCTGTGGTATGTGAACCAACCCACCAGCTAAGAAGAGAGACCCACAGTTTATTATTATTAACTAGAAGAGGATAAATAGCTACTGTGCCCTGTCTGCATATTCTAGAAGTTTTGAAAATCATCTTCCCATAGCTGAATTAGATGCCACTTTTACTCCTTTATGCCTTCTGCAGTTAAGTGCTTTAAGACACCTACCTTTAACTCATGAATCAAACTATCTCTTCTTTCTTTCATTTTATTCATTTCTTTATCATCCCAACATCTAGCTTTAAATCTTAAATCGCTTGATCCTCCAGAAATTACTCCAGATCTCAAAAATAAAGTTCCATCAAGAGACACTGTCTGGAAGAAAAAGATAGGAAAAAATCTCTGAACACAAAGCAGCCACAATATCCCATAAACTAGTGCACCAAGATACGGTAGTTAAACAGGCGACAACCACATTTTAGTTGGAATCAGATTTTTTTTCCTGTTCCAAACTTGCTAACATGAGATACATGAAGCCACAAAGAGTCTGTTGTTTCTTGGCACTAGTCATGTTTTGGCATTATTACAACTGATCAGAAAAGGAAATGAAATTGTATAATTTCCTTCTATTTAGGAAATTAATATGAGACGTTTGTGTATACACTGGCATCTTAGGTGGTTATGTCTGGCTCAGTACAGCAAACCAAACAATGTTGATAATGGAGTGAAGGAAAACAGCTTGTTTCTAAGTGGAAAGTGTAAATTTTAGTCAAGAACTTGTGTGGTTTTATGACTTAACTCGATTCCAAGTAACCATGATTTCACATTCACCTTCAACTTAAAGCACTTTTAACTAATATTTTAAAAGGTTGACTAAGTGCATAAAAGGGCTCTACAGACTGTGACACCAACAGAGATATGGGTGAGACGACAGAACTACAGGAAGAGACAGCGAAGCTTCCAGTCCTCACCACATATATAACTAAGAGATTTTCAGATATTTTTAAGAATTTTTAAAAGAATTTCTGCATAGAAAAGCTAGCAATATAAAGCTTGTTTTTATATCAGTCAGTTTTAAGAACAGGATTATTCCTCCTTCTTCCTCCTCCATTTCATCAAGAGGACTATATCAAGAAACAGATCTGGACACTAGCTATCCTCTAATTTTCCTCCTTTTCCCAGGAATTCACTTTAACATACTACCATACAGAGGAAAATATAACCATGTGAAATATCTTTGGGTTTATTTGTGTGGGAATAGACTAGACACAGTAGTACCATTCTGTGTTAATCTGCAGTACTTTGTGGGATGTTTACAGAAGAATTATTTAAATGGCATCAAATACATAACTGCAATGAAAAACACATGCAACAAAATTCAGCTTCTTACTTTCAACCTCACTGGTCCATCAAACGCTATTTGTTTTGCTTCTTTAACTGTTTCACAGACCAAGCCATTCCCACTCACAAACTGAATCACTTTTTTCAGTGGAGCAAATGGAGTTTGTACAACATCCACCAACATTTTAGCTCCCTTGATCTCTCTTAACTTTTCATTGATTGGTTTAACCTGTAAAACAAATAAGTGGTGTTTAGAATCCACGTTGTAATAGCAAAGCATGTCCGCATCTGAGTGGTCTGGGGACAGGACATAAAAATCAACAGAATGGAGGTCTCACCCACGACAAGATTAGAAACAGATCTGGTTTTCATATTCTGTGTATACTATAATCCTTAAATCTGTATAACCCATTACACTGTGCTTGAAATGCAAGTACACTAACGCATGTATCATGGGGAATAAACAACATGAGTTAAAGGTCTGTGTGCAGTTGCAGGGCTACAAACTTCTTGGGATCAGGGAGACATGGTGGGATGGCTCCCACAACTAGAGTGCTGCAGTGGAGGGATAGAGGCTCTTTAGGAAGGACAGGTTGGGAAGATGAGGATGTGGAGCTGCCTTATATGTGAGAGAACAGCTGCAATGCACGGAGCTCTCCTTGGGGAAGGATGATGAGCCAACTGAGAGCTCAAGGGTAAGGACTGAAAAAAGAACTGGTAAAGTTAACATTGTAGTGGGTGTCTGCTACAGGCCACTTGACCAGGAAGGACAAGTGGATGAGGCCTTATATAGTCAGCTAAAAGTAGTGTCACATTCACAAGCCCTGGTCCTCACGGTGGACTTGAACCACCCTGATACCTGCTACAGGGACAACACAGCACGGCATAAGCAATCCAGGCAGCTCCTGGAAAGCATTGATGACAACCTCTTCATCTAAGGGACAGAAAAGCCAATGAGGAGAGGTGCTCTGCTAGACGTCATACCCACCAACAAGAGGCAGCTTGCTGGGGATGGTAAGGTCAAAGGCAGTTAGCATGAGATAGGAGAGTTCAGGATCCTGTGAGGAAGGAGCAGGGCAAAAGGCAAGCTCACGATCCTGGTCTTCAGGAGAGCAGACTTTAGTCTCCTCAAGCATCTGCTTGGTAAAGGCGCATGGGATAAGGCTCCAGAGTGAAGAGGGGCCCAAGAATGCTGGTTAATATTCAAGGACCACCTCCACCCTTCAGACTGATCATCCCAATGAACAGGAAGTCAGGCAAAAATGCCAGGAGGCCTGCACAGATAAAGCAGCTCTTGGCAAAACTCAAACACAAAAAAGAAGCATACAGAAGGTGGAAGCAGGGACAGGTAACCTGTGAGGAATATAGAGGCACTGTCCAAGGATGCAGATATGGGGTTAGGAAAGCCGAAGACAAACTGGAATTGAATCTGTTAAAGGATGTCACAGAAACAGCTTCTGTAAGTATACAGGTGACAAAAGGAAGACTAGGGAAAATGTGAGCCTGCTGCTGAATGAGGCAGGGGACCTGGTGACACAGGATACGGAACAGACTAAGGTACAGAATTCCTTCTTCAGTTCAGTCTTCACTAGTAAGGCTGGCCTCCAAGAATCCCAGGTTCGAGAGACCAGGGGGAAAATCTGGAACAAGGAAGACATACCCTTGATGAAAGGGGATCAGGTCAGTAAATGCTTAAGCAAACTGGACATGCATAAATGCATGGGCCCTGATGTGATACAACCACCAGTGCTGACGGAGCTGGCTGATGTCATGGCAAAGTCACTCTCAGTAATTCTTTGAATGATCATGGCAACTGAAAGAGGTGCCTAAGAAAAACAAGTGTCACTCCTGTGTTCAAAAAGGGGCAAGAGCGAGCACCCAGGGAACTACAGGACAGCCAGCCTCACCTTGATCCCTGGGAAGGTGATGGAGCAACTAATCCTAGAAACCATTTCCAGGCTGAAAACTGGCTGAACAGACAGGCCCATAGGTGGTAGCTGGTGGCACCAAGTCCAGTTAGAGGTCAGTAACTAGCCATGTCAATACTGGGACCAATCCTGTTTAACATCATCATTAATTATGTGGATGATGGGGCAGAGTCTACTCTCAGCAAGTTTGCTGATGACACAAAACTGGGAGGAATGGCTGATATGCCAGATGGTCATGCTGCCATCCAGCAGGCTGGAGAAATGGGCCGACAGGAACCTTATGAAGCTCACCTCATTGATGCTTTGCCTTAACACCTAAGCCTATTTTAGTTAAGCTTAAATGAGCCAATATCAAGATTTACAAGTGTAATAACTTGCTGATGACAGGAAAAAGAAAAGTGTACTTACATCAAGGTAATCCAAAGCAAGGAAAGTTTCAGGTTCAGCTCGTTCTTGTTTTAGGAACCGAATGCAATCTCTTGCTGTTTTTTCAGTGGCAACAACAATAGCAGTCATGTATTTGCTGAATACCTTGGTAACAGCAAGCTGGTATTTTTTATGAATAGGATGACACAGGTCGAGTAGTCTTCCAAACTGAAGATAAAAATATAGAGAAATATTAATGTTACTTTAGATATCAAATAATATTTCTGCATATGAGATACTGAAGTAGCACGAGGAAAATGTGTTACATATCTACCAGCTGCACTCCCTTACCATGGTTGTACATCATAAAAAAATAGAAATTGTAGCAGTCATCAATCCAAATCACAAAATATGCCTTCAAAATCTGAAGGGATTTATTTTTTTCCCTGAGGTTACAGTTACATATCTCGATGTTTTACTCACAATCTCTAGCATACACTTCTAGAGGCATGACAGAGTGACAATAGCAAAGGTAGCTAAGCATCTTCTTTGGAAAGAAAGTATCTGACAGAGTAAGATCTCTGAATGACAATAAGGTCTTAAATAGAACTGTTAAATGGGAAGTGGTAGCAAGAGAGGCACTATTCCAGCTTCAACCCAAAAAAAGAAGTATCTGCTTACTTCAGGAGCATGGAAAGAATAAAAACTGCTTTTCTTGTACTGCACATTCCAAATAATCAAGCCTGTTTTGGCATATATTGTTTATGGCACCTCCATAGATAAAACTAATTAGTTCTTTGCTGTACATGATCTTTAGATATTTTGTTCAATTTCTGTAATTGTAGGTACAGTTGAGCCTCCCCTGAATGATTAAAGATACTAATGCACATTCTGAACATTAGAAACGATAAATTTAGGCAAGAACAATTTTTCTCCCTGTTGACTGGTCTCTTGCATGTTTACAGTTTTGTCCTCATCAAATTTAAACAAATGAGAACAACAGGACAACTGGTAAGAATTGTAGGTGACAGGTCATCCACAGTATTATCTCATGAATGATCTAACGGAGATAATTTCCAGTAGATCAAATCAAACACTATGATCTACTTTTCTACCCTTCTCTCAACAAATGTTTTCCCTTTTCTGAAAAACAGCAGAAGCAAGGATAACATCCAACACCACAAAGGTCTTTAGTTTCCTGGTTTTCTGTGTCATCTGCTTGGATGTTTCCATATGCAGCTCGGACATGTGATCTTTCACACAATGCAAAACTATATAGAGGATCTATATACTTTTAGACACAGGCATTTAAGTCCAGATTAAGCCTGGAATGCCAGATTTCTGTGAAAACAGGTATTGACAACCCAACTGAATCTGTAACAGTAGCAATCTTACCAATTAAAACTACCAATATAGGAATGCAATTTTGAAAACTGAATTGTAGAAACTGTAACCAGCTGCAAAATTCACTTTGTTGATCAGACAAATCCAGGAAAATGCATACGTCACTCCTGCAATGGGAATCACATTGCTGCATGGCTACTCCTGTACCTGGAATGCTCACCAACCATTACAAGAATGTTTTAACAGAAGAACAGAAACTTTAAAATGGATGTAAGAACTAAACATTTAGGAGGAGTATGCTATTTTTGCCTATGAAATCCAGAAGACTGACACCAAGATTTCCTCCAGTTCTGGCTAAGTATTTAGTGGACTACCAGAAAATGAAATGTGTCATGACCCTTCCATCCCGAGACTTTAATTTGGATCGTGTTCAGTAATTTGGAATTAGTATACCAGAGCATAAGAAGCAGCTCAGAAGCAACTCTGTTGCCTCAGATGTTGGTGTCTGGAGAACAGGAACAAGGGTAACTGAAGCAGATATCATTAAGACTTTCTGTAATGGGATAGTTTATGTAACCAATTCGACTTATGTAGCTTTTATTTGTTAGAAGCCATCACAGATGTAAGTACTCTTAAATTTGCAGCTCGTGAAGGAAAACGACAGAGAACATCCTGAACACCAGCTCTCCCCTAAGCCAGCACGTACCACCAGCCTGATCCAGTTCTTTTCAAACAGGGGTACAATGCAAAGAGTAAGCAAAAAAGAGATATACCAATCTTTTTTTTTTTTTTGGAACACCTTGTTAACACAAATGAAAAAATTCTGAAGAACAGCTGAAAGGCAAATTTCTTAATCTCTTGAGAAAACAACAGGATCAGACACTTGCCAGATTCTGAGGAGATTCTGCAAAAGATGAAGAAGCAAGAACAACTGCAAACATTTTATTTTTTATGTTCTTATGGCAGCACTTGGAAGCAGAGGTATGTCACCTTACAAACATTAAAAAAAAAAAAAAAAAAAAAGGGAGATGATTCCCAGCTCATACATCTCAACTGACTGTGTACATCAAAAAGGATTGATTATACTGAGACATATTCAGAGACCAACTATTCAATTGATTAGAATTATCAAAAAGTTCTTATTTGGAATGGCTTCCAATGTTGGAATAAGTAGTTAAGTGTCAATAAAGAGGTGGAAATATGCCTCATAAAACAACCAATGTCTGCTGACAATTCAGAATCAATACACAAAACACTTAATGGCATTACTGAAGAGTAATTTAAGTAAACTAGGGTAACAGATAAGCAAAGACAGACCATTTGGCAACATAAAAATCTCATGCACTTAACCAAAACTGTTCTTTGGAAGAAGTATTCTTTCTGGAATAAATGGTCTCACAGCTAAAATTCCCATTCATTTGTTCAAAATAAGTAAGTCAAAAATATGTTTGATTACAGAAGAAAACAGAACCAAAAAGTAAATAAATCAAACACCACCAAAAAAAAAAAAAAAATATCAGACAAGAGATCAAAATTATTCTTTGATGTAAGCAGTAATCTGTCTATTTCTAGGAACTGTGAAAAATAATGACAGTATATGCTACTACTCTTTCAGTAATACTATTTCACCAAGTACACTCAAGCAAGCATAAAATTTAAAATAATATTAAAGACAATCCAATTTACTCTAGATGCTTACTCAGTCTAAGGAAGACCTCTTAAATCTTAAGTTTAAAATTAGGCATTTAAATGAGGCCATTCAATTACCACAGAATCCGGATATAGTCTTCTGAGACTTTCCAGGATCTCTGCTCTCATTTGCTGACGCCTTCCTTCATGGTAATCAATTTTGGCATTCTGCAGTTCACCAACTATTTTGTTCAATTCTTCATTCACTTCAGCCATTCGTATTGTTGAACTTTCTATTTCCTTAGTTAGCACTTCCTCTTGCTGTTTTTTCTCTGCTAACGACTCACTTTAAATGGAACCAAAAGTAAGAAAGCAATTCACCATTTCATTTATACAAGCTTTTAGCTTATAAAATTGAAGTCATTCTGTGGTCACAGATTATGAATATCATTAAAGATTTTAAGTATCTAAAAGAAGCTACTTCTTATACAAGTTGTATTCTATTATACAGTATAAGCTATTTTTAAGGTTTCAAATAAGAGTTCAAGGGAGAGTTTTTGCCTGTGTAACATGCAACCATACTGTTTTATCCTCCATCAAGAAAAGGTCTGATGCTGTAAAACTAAGAAGGCCTGACAATTCTCATATAGAATTATGACTCACTTTACACACTTACCAAAGTCACTAGGGCTCTACCATACTCTGCTACAACTACTTAGCTAAAATAATTTTGCGTCACACCAATCACAATGGGTCGGCTGCTCCCTCTCCGTGGCAGAGCTTTGTTCAGTACACAGACAGCATTAAGCCAAAGCACACAATACAGATGCCAGCTTTGTTCAGTACACAGACAGCATTAAGCCGAAGCACACATTACAGATGCACAGGAAAAGACAGGTTGGAGAAAAAAAAGCTCTGGAGATCACCTACTCTGACCTCCTGCACAAAACACTGGCTAATGTCCAAGTTAGTTCAGGTTTCTCAACAAAGGGCTTATATGCCTTATTTCATAAAGAGTAAGAATCAGGCAGAAGACAGGACCCAGGAAGCAAGAACTGAGCTGTGTTCCTAATATACAACAGAAACATTAATGCTTTCTAGAGCAGCCCAACTACAGAACTGCCCTGTTCTCTTGCTCAGAATTTGTACACTAATAGCCTCATATCCTACCCACAGTGACATAATTTGCACACCTACAAGAAATTAGAAGCAATTATAAAACTGGTTTCAAACAAAATATGGATGAGTCATCATACTTCCTACTTTTAGACAGCTATAGTAATTGAAATATTAATCAGAATTAGTAAGAATTAGAATTCTTATTAAAATTTGAAATAATAAAAAAGAATTAAAATTAGAAATCTGCTATGTTAATTTGAAAATATACAATATGCAAGAAATCCAATTAGCTTTTAATTTTTTATACATACGTGCATATCTTGGCATATTCTTCCAACTTCTCTATTCTGTTTTTATGCTCTTCTATCTGTTCCACAGTCTGTTTTATGTTTTCCTGTGCAATCACAAATAGAACGCGTTAAAAACAAACCAGAGGGAAACAACAGTTTTATAGCAAGATACAAAGCTCTTAATTCAGAACAAGTACCAAGACCGATCTTTTCTTCCTTGTTGGTATTTCATGACGAAGTAATGGCATCTCTTTTTCATTAGTAGTTGCCAAATTGCACCATGAATAATAAAGGCAAATTATTTTATCAAGGCCATTACTGGATTTTTCATGTTTGGCTATAGTTCAGAGAAAGCCTCTTCAGCACAAAGAATCATGACACCATCAAACAAAACAAAGACGCTGACGTATGAAGAAGTTGACAGAGGTTCCGAACTGACACAAAAGCATTGTACTAAAAACCAAACCAACAGTGAAACAAGTATTTTCAATTACTCAAACCAAATAAAAATACATTAACTAGAGTAAATTAAAGAAAAAAAAATATTGCTACTAAACACATTTTATTAAGCCTTAATTTAAATCCTTGTGATCTTTTGAATAGTTCTAGGGCTAAAGAGTCTACAACCTCTTTATGTACCCACTACCCTTGAGATGAAATAGTTTACCTAATAGATATTCAGAATTTGCCACGTTCTGAGTTGTGCCTGTTGTCTCCCATCCTATTACTGTGCATGTCTAGAAACAGTTCTATCTTACTCATACTCTCCCATTAGGTAACTGCAGCCAGCAATAAGGTCTACCCTTCACCTCTCCTCCTTCTGGCTCAACAGATCCAGCTCTCTTAGCCTTTCCTAACAAGACAGGTGCTCCAGCCCCAGCCAGCTTGGTGGCTCTCTGATGGACTCACTGCAGGATGCCACCATCTTTCCTGTACTGGGGAGCCCAGAACTGGACAGACGACAGAGCATGCTAGATGTGGTCACATACACACTGAATTGTGAGGAGTAATCACCAAATGTCAGTAGTACAGGTAAGTAATGCCAACTCTGAATGGTCAGACGTGTTTTAAGAACTCAAGTGTAAGAACTCTCTTATTTCCTTCTCAACAGTACCGTGGGACTTGCTGAGTTTTAGAAGCAAAAGCAGCAGAATTTATTTCACTTCTAGATACTAACTAGGTTTTCCTGGTATCTAGTGCCTCCAAAAGAAAAAGTAGTATTGCATCAAGAGCAAATGGATGTGCCAGTATTAACTTAGATATCATGGCAAGGATAACTTTACATCCTCATAGATATACAGTAAAATATAGATTTTTCCATACAAGCAAGTTTATATGTACAAGAATGAAGTGTTAGGAACTCTCAAACTGGTAAAGTCTCATTTGACGGATTTTCAAGTTTTCTGAATGTAAGGAGTCTCCTCCAAACCTTGACTCTGTAAATAAATAGTGAAGAAATGCGTGTTACCTCTCTGACTTCTTAGTAGGTGACAAAACTGCAAAGTTAGCATAGTTGGG
>NW_010551164.1:0-7664 GCF_000687285.1 Phaethon lepturus | reverse complement strand
GGGGGGGGGCGGGGAGAAGGGCAAAAAATCCAAAACACCTAATAGGGCAATATTTCCAGGAAAAGACAAATCATCAGCTGAGCTTCTGTCCTTTCTATTTCTATCAGAAGCATCATGCGAAGTTGAACAACGAGTTGGGAAATAATAAAATACATCTTTGACTATGACTTGGACACCACACCTGATGTTCTCTTTCAGAAAAATTGTTACATGTCTGGATTTGCAATGGTAAAAGAAATCAGAAACAAAATTATAGCAATGATCTGTATTCACACCAAACACCTTGCTTCTGAAGCATAATAGAAGACTGGACACCAAGGCGATTTTTCCAACTACACCACACTCATACACACAACTGACCTTAAAAACTTTTCATCAAAAAAGTAGCTGTGATCAAAATAAACCTCTAAAGGGTGCGAGTATCATACAGATAGACAACAGTGGTAGGATATCTCAGAAAGAAAAACCACACTTACAAAAACAGGAACTGATTACAGTTAACCCTATGTTCTGATTAACTAAAATATTAAAGCCAAAAGCTTTCAGAACCAAATCCTCAGTGCCAGCCCATACAACTATTCTCTGAACAAATTTAAAAGCCATTTTGCTAAACCTGTTGCAATATGAAAACTGAACTAACACTCACAATGTTTATGTCAAAGCATTTAACACTTTTATATAGATGTTTATACCAACAGGAGGGGTAGAGAAACATTTTTCTCCTCAAAACATAATTCTAACTTGATACAAATACCTCAACTTCTTTTTTTTTCCTCCGATTAAGTTTCAGCCTTTCTTGATCTGCTTTTTCCTCCCAACGAAGGTTTTTTAGCTGCTGGGCTAGTGTAGCTACTTTCTTTCTTGCTATTTCCTTTAGCTCTTTATAGCGCTCCAACTGGACAAATAACATAAAAAAAAATTCATCCACTGAAAGTGGAAAGACTCATGTTGTTACAAGCCTCAATCAGTAATTGCCTACTTTATCAAAATTAAGATTATGAAAACCACCCAATTTGCCAGAAGACTTTGCTGGCTACTAACTACATTATAAGAAGTTAGATTTTATTAGAGGAAGAGTCAACCCAAAGCTTAATAGTTCTTGCCTACAGTCTTGTTTTAGACTTCTAATGACTCTTATTTTTCAGGAAAGTTTATAAAGTTTACAGTACTTCACAGTCAACCTTCAGGTTAACACTGAAGTTTTATACAGTCCAAAATTAGTGCAGGTTTTGGTATTTGTAATTAGAGCATTCTCATGCTATCAATTTTTTTTTGTAAGGCGAACAGCTGAAACAACATTTTAAACAATCCTGCAAAGTTATGACTGACCAAATTCCTCTGAAGTGCAGAGTAGGAAGATTCACAAGCTAAAAGAACAAGCCTGCAGGTTCTCCATTAATTGATCAGAAACTATTCTACGGAAGAGATAGTGGAGAAAAGAAGCGCTTAGTTTTAAAAGTGTTTCTGGTCATATAGTTGCAAAGATAGCTTCTTCAAATGTAATTTACTGGAAAGTGATGCAGTCCTTTCCTTCTAAAACAACTTAAAATAGCTCACAAATAAGCTACCTCAGTTTTACATTCTGACCCACAGTAGATGGTATGTATGCTACCAAGTCTTGATGGCATTTTTGTTGTCATCTTGTTTTTTCCTAACTGAAGATGTACTTCTGCACCTCAGCTGACAAGCCATTTTTCAAAAATTCCCCTCTCATCCCGAGAACCTACTGAATGTTTTCTATCCTATCCTCCCACAATAGACGATGTGGACTTCCATGAAGAACAGGAAAAAAACAAACACCAAACCACAGAGAACAACCTAACCATGGATAATTATATGTAAGTGTAATCCTAATCCACAGATTACAGTCCCTGTGTACAACTCTTCTGAAGTTTCCATCAAACTCTTCAACTCCTTGTTCACTAAAAGTTCACTGCTTCCTCTAGTAAGGTAACTTCTCACATTGCTTAGAAGATGCACTTCACACCCTAGGAGAGATTCTTACCATTTCCAATTCCACAATGGTAAAATTCTAAATCTCTATGCAATTTAGATTTACTTCCTAGAAGCATTCCACAATTGGAACTTCTGTGAGATCCAACTCCCCTAAGAGGCTGCATCATCATTTCTCTTCAGCTGATGACACAGTCTCTAAACAACAATTACAATTTTGGTTTTGAGCTCAACAGCAAAGTTATCTTTAGAAATTACAGGTTATTGGTGAAACAATGGTTCCTCTGTCATCAGTGTGGATTTTTGGACTTCACTAGTAAACAGTACTTTTTGGCCTCCAAGTCACCTGACTTTCTTCAAGCTCAATATCTGCTGCTCTCTGCAGTATCTCCTCTTCCGTTTTCTTCTCAAATGCTCTCCACGCCTTCTCAATATCATTCAATTCTTTCTCTAGTTCTTTAATGTTCTGCTTTTCTTTATCACAGGATTTCTCCTTGTCTCTTAGAGATTTTTTAGACATTTCTACTTTCTTGATTTGGTAGGAAGTGTTTTCCTTTGCTTTTATATAGAGGGCTCTCTGCTGAATCAGTGATGCTTCCAGAGTCCTAAAAAAACAAAACAAAACAAAACCAAAAACCACCAGACACCAAAACCACAAAAAACCCCAAACACACACACAAAAACCCCCAATCAACAACCTCAAAACACATCCAAAACAACAGAAACACACACACACGCACAAACACCAACCTCCTCCCAACCACACATGTAAACAAATAATCAGTTGTCAACTGCAAGGTTACATACCCACAGGTGATTTTTTTTTTTTTTAATATCCAAATGAAAATAGAAATGTAGGAAGTGCAGCATAACCTCCTAAAAAATTTAATGGCAAACAAATATTTATATAATGAAATTACTGACAACCTGGGCATGGTGGTGGAGGTGAAATCAATTTCTAGCTATTACTTTAGTAGACTGCTACAAGCCGAATTCCATAGCGTTAGGCTATCACTCAACTGCTTTAACCATATACGCACGCCTGCCAACCAATTTCCAGTGCAGACTATGCTTTAAGTCAACCAGCAGAGAACCTGACTGGAAAACATACTTCAGTTCTCTTTCCATGTGCTGTTGGTCTCTGTTTAGTACACCAAGCACTTTTTTCTTGGCTCTAAATGCATCTTCTTCTGTAGACAGGGAGTCTTTCTTGATACGAGCCTCCATATTCTTTTCATCCAAATTTTTTTTCAGAAAGTCAATGTTTTTTTCATTGTGATAAAGCCGGAAAAGCTGCAGCTGTATCCTTTCTTCATCCAGTTCTTTGAGAAGCATCTGGTAATGCTCTGCCTACCAACATGAAATTTTTATTCATGGTTTATAAAAAGGATTTTTAATCACTAGCAGTCTACTTTCAAGTCCAAAGTGATGTAAAATATGACATACCAGTAGCTATAATTCCAGTAATGTGCACTAATCATAAGACTCAGACATGTAAGTCAACACTTAAATTAATTATGCTGGCAAATCTATACTTTTATTTATGTAGAATTTATTATATGTATTTGTATATCCTTTTAAATTTTACTAAATTATTATATATTATACCATATTGAAAAAATACTAGATAAAAAACAACATAGATGTTTGGGGTTTTTTTTAAAGAACATCTGCATTTAAGTTCATAAAAGATGCAAAAGATGAGATCTTAACATACAAAAAAAGAACAATTTTGAGTTACCTCCTCTTTCTCTATCTTTGCTTGTTTACGTTCTGCTGCAACACTTTTTTTCTTGTTATAATTAAACTGTGCATCCTCTTCTGCTTGCTGCATTTTTTTCTTTTTTCGTTCATATTCTTCAGCATATTCCCATGAATTACTGATTTGTTCAAAAAGTTGAGTTCTCTCCTTTGGCTTCTTCATTGCAATTGATTCTATTGTTCCCTAAAAAAAAATTGCAAAAAACTGCAGCACTGTAGATCATTACATTTTCTAATGATGAACTTCTTCTCTAAGAGCACACAGTACAGATGTATCTCCTTATATATTTATGGCTAACAGAATTGATGGAAATACTTTTATATTCAAACCCAAGGAAAAGTGTAGTAACAAAAGGGGTGATACCTAGCCACCTCACCTAATTAAATAATTAAATGACATCACTACAAATTTTAGAATGTCAGATACTATGTATGAAAAACACGTTCAAATTAAATCTACCTGAACAAATCAGTGAGCAGTATCAGAATGACAAAAGTAAATCTTGTTAGACTCTTTAAGGGAACTGAAACTAATTTTCAATAAAAAATAAACTAACATTCCGCCACCCCAGTATTTCAAAAGCAAACCAACTGAAATTGATGCACCAGAAGATTACAGAACTCCTGGAGTTAAAGAGCGCACAGTTTTTTGTCCATCCAAATCTTCCATGCTCAAATCTTCACTGATCTGAAGGAATTATCATTTTCAGTAAAGAGTAGGAAACAAGTTTTGTGATTTTATTCTACTTGTTTAACAGGTAAACGTCCTAATGGTAGAAACTATTATCACCATAAGAATCCATATAAAGGGTTTCTATAAAAGGGAAAAATCATCTCTTCCTTAGGAATTTTCCTCAGTAACTGGAAGACAATTGTATGAACTATATCCATTATAAGTATATGGCATTTCTTCCTTATATTGGTAAATACTTGTGAATTAATAACCCAGTAGGATTTTCAATCCCTCAATCTTAACAAAAAAATGCTGTAAATTTTCAAGCATCTTGACTAATAGGAGTGTTTTAAGATGAAATTATCTTTTCCTATTTGTAACACTCCTAGAATTTAATACATTTATAGGGACCCACATTTTCTTATATACTTTGAATAACACAAGTACTCAATTTCTTCCAGATCACCTTCTTTCTTACCAGTGCACTCATGTACACCCTAACCCCATTATTTCCATTTTGCAACCTTGTAATTCTTGACCAAGGTCAGGAAAAAATGTATGGGCTTGAAATTAGCTACGGGTGCCCTCTTTTCTGTGAGACAGGTAACTGTGTACTCCTACGAAATAATCTTAGCAGCTGTTATTTTCTTTACGAAGTATCTTAAATGCTCACCTGAAAGATAAGAAAATTCCTAGCTTTTACAAGTATGCCTACTTTTTCAAGCTCAGATATGTAAGTAGATCGGCTGACAGATTTATCATTGAAAAAAAATTCAGTACAACTACCTAAAGGACGAAAGGAAAAAAAAAAACACACTATAAAATGGCTACAACACAAAATTCATAGGAAAATAACCAAACTAGTGGAACAATGTAATTGAGCAATTTCCTCAAAGAAGAAAATAGATTCCAATTATTTCCTTAGTCATTTCAATAATTTTATTCTGTATGAAAATTCTAGTTGCATACTTCCAAAGGTATTGACAGATGCATAAGTGCTTGTGCCTGCAGCATGGTATCAGATCCCATTTCCTAGAGCCTAGACCATCTACATATTCCACGTGAAAATCTACAGACCAAAAAACATGTATTAATCACTTGTTTAATTTTTAAACTTAGCCAAAATATGTTTTTTCAATTATAACACTTGGCTATCAAAATGCTACTGAAGGACTATAATAAATATTGCAATACTCTTGGGCTTAATCCACCCAAATATGAAAGAGTATTGGGCATCTGAAATGCTTGGTCTCCGTTTTTTATATATCAGACAACAGAAAGTATGTGCAAAAGAATCTACTACCTACCACGGATAATTCTTGAAAATGTTTTTTCTTCCCCATCATCTTCACAATATACTATCTTCACACTAGCTGTAGAAGAAACTGGTTTTCCAACATGTGCTCCGTGAATAAGTTCTCTAACACTTTTAACTCGCAAATTAGATGTCTTTTCACACATCACAAAACTAACAGCATCCATTATGTTAGATTTTCCTTTAAAAAAATTTTTTTTAATTGCTTTGACATGGCAGAAATGAAAGGAAGCATTTGATTAACAATTAACTGAAAAACATACACATAAATGCAAAAGTATTTATTAATTCTATTTCTAATTCTGTATTTCATTGAGGGAAAAATATTGCACATAATAAAAAAATAGATTTCGAAGATAAAACACACCGGCAGCAGATAATAATCCTGTCTGTAATAAAAATCATCATAAAACTGATTTGTTATTTGTTCGGCCTTCTTGAACAAATTTTTCTTACGAAGGCATCTGTAGACATCATTACTTAAACTGAGTAAGCAACATCATAATCCTTACTTGGTAGTTTCCTTTATACAATATAGTCACTTAGTTTTGCTGAATACGCACTCTAGTCCATAACTAGAACTTTTTCACTAGAAGTCCAGTGTTCCAAAGAACACAAGTACTTTCCCAGATCCATTCACCACAGCAACAGAGCTCTCTGATCACACTCCTTAGACAAAGGTTCTCTTAATTGAATCCTCTTTTTGTTTTTCCATTTTAGTCTTGAGCATTTCTGTTGACAGCTTAATTATTTTCTGCCTTCAATCTTGCTACTTTAGCAATATTTTGACTCATTCTCCAAAATACCAGAAAATGTATTCAGATTTAACTGGAAGAGTACCTGGAAAAAGTATCCACAATTTTGAGACTTTACAATACATAACAGTGGGGATAGGATGATTAGGAATATTATAATAATGCTAAGTAATAGTTATTTACATTCATAGATCTCCCTTCAATTAGATAAGCGAAGAAACAACAGGATCTAAAAATCTAAATCATAAACTAAATCATTAATACAGGGGAAACTAAGACCAAGTGCTAAGCCCATCCTTGTGGCTCTTTGTTAGGGCAGCCCTCACCTCCTATGATAAAGTTCTCTGGCAAATAAGAGCTAAAATCCTATTTGTCGAATGAAATTTTCAGAAGAAGTGAATCAAATTTTTAAAAAGTTCCAGCACTCACAAGATAACACCACAGAGTCACATCTACAAATGAAGGCTCTTGCAGACTAAACTACAAAGCAGTTACCATTCTGCAAGGCTATCTCTTTCCCAGAGGCATGTACTCATATAGCAAAGACCACAGACTCAAATCAGGAAGCAACTTTCCGTTGTTACAATTTATAACCCAGAGTATTAAAGTAAAACCATCTTTATGTGACCTTAGTAAACCGAGCTACAAACTGGAGTGGCAAAGGCAAGGTGTGCTGTTTGCAAACCACTCATTCTACAAGGGCTGGAAAGAGTAGACAAGACAACTAGAAATGGAAATTCCTTCATCCACCCCACCTCTGTCCTGCTGTGCTAGAAAAATCTACACTTTCAGTTAAAGAAGCAATGGCAGATCAAAAGCTTCCAAAACTTTGCCCGAGCTGCCTCTCCCTCAGGTGCCTATAAAGAGATTTGAAGCAGGCCCAGGAGTCTTTACTTGCTCTCCACAAAGCCCTGCAACTCTACTCCTCGATAGACAAGCTATCACCACCCTCACTCAGGGCAGCCATGCCGACCCTATCCCTGGGCCTGCACCTGCACTGCTACCCTTTCCACCCCATCAGACCCATGGTGGTCACAGAAAAGACCTGGCAGAGACCCCCAAAACGAAACCTAAATCCTGACAGCTAGAGTGAACAAGCAGAGCCAGCTGCCCGCTGAGCTCCCCCCGGCCCCCAGCCTGCTACCTGATCCGTTGGGCCCGATGATGCAGTTGAACCTCATGAAGGGGCCGATAACCTGCTGCCCCC
>NW_010551163.1:0-2179 GCF_000687285.1 Phaethon lepturus | reverse complement strand
ATCTGTAGTTTGGGTACATCATCGTACAACATATAATTGTCAGAAATCAACTGAGAGGTGGTTATAGGAACAGAACAGTTAAAATCACAACCTTGTATTTTGGTAAAATTGCAGACACAAAAGATAGTTCCATTTGTTTCTTCTTCACAATTATCATTACTAACATTAGCACAACTAGTCCTTATACAGGCATACCCTTTTCCTACATAATATACCTTTGATTGAGCATGTCCCGAGGGAAGCATTTCAAAAGTACATGTACTATCTTCTGTGTCTAAGCACAGATCTTCGTTTTCATTTACTGCATTTTCACATACATACCCTAATTGTTCCTTTGGGATGCAGGCTTCAGTACTAGTAGTCTAACATTTCCCTGTATTATTGCTATATTTTGCCCAAACATTGTGTCCTATTGGTCTGACTACTACATCTTGATGGATTGCCCCTAATGCTAAAATAGGAAAAATATCCCACACTTCTGCCTTCTGAATAGTGAATACATAGGCTTCAATTTGTTCCTTTGTGTAATCATAGGTGAAATTAGCTAGTTGCCACCAAGCCTGATGTTTTAATTCGAATGGGGTGGTAGTGTTGTTTTTAGCGATAATTTCTCTAATCTCTTGTGGTAAATTTCCTGACATTCCTTCCTTGATTATATCAGAAACCACAGATTGTATCCAGAGCTGGGTCTGTACACACTGAATGGCAGTAGAGACATTTCCTTGTAGTCCTTATCATGTAAAGGGCCACCTAATCCCCTTGACCGAGGGCTTATTACATACTTATTAATTTGAGACAATTGTTTAGATATTGCTATTATGTAGTTCTGAACATAACTCCCAGTTGGTTCATATCTTCCCCTCCATATGTGAGTCCATAGGGTCTCCCATACAACATTTCAAAGGGGCTCAGTTTCTCTTTACTTTTAGGTTTTACTCTGATTCTCAATAAAGCCAAAGGTAATGCTTGAAGCCATTGTAAATTTGCCTCCTGTCCAATTTTAACAATTTGTTAAGTAAATTATTAATTTTTTCTACTTGTCCACTAGCTTGTGGCCTATAAGGAGTGTGAAGATGTCAGTTAATCTGTAGCACCTTACTCCTTGCACCACATCGGCTATAAAATGAGAGCCTCTATCTGAGGACATGTCAGTAGGTACCCCAAACCTAGGTATTATTTCGTCAAGTAATACTTTAACCACTTCTCTGGCTTTATTGGTCCTTGTTGGGAAGGCTTCAGGCCACCCAGAGAAGGTATCTGTTAGGACCAAGAGGTACCGATACCCCCTTTTTCTTGGGAGTTTGGAAAAATAGATTTGCCACTGTTGTCCAGGATAATTTCCTCTATCTATCGCCCTGAATTCCACTTTATGAGTTGTCTGAGGATTATTTTGGAGGCAGACCGCACACTTTTGAGTAACTTGTTTGACTGTACTATAGAGGTTTCTACCTATTATCCCTTTCCGGAGATATGTGTATAGAGCATCTCCTCCCCAATGTGTTTTCCTATGTTCCTTTACCACTGCCTGCCATAAAGCCTTCTCAGGTATTACTATCTGTCCTTGAGGGGTTACATAATTTTTACCCCTTAAGGTGGCATGCAAATCTTGAATCAGTTCTGGTCTTTCTTAGAATATGAATTTTTAGAGTCAAATTCGATCTTACCTTCAGGGATGAGGGGTTGTATGGTTACTGTACCTTGTCCTTGTTCTGCCACCCTTTTTGCCTCCTGATCAGCCAACCTATTTCCCCTTTCTTGTTCTGTTTCTCCTTTCTGGTGTCCCTTGCAATGCATTATGGCTACTTTTTGGGGTAACTTGATGGGCTTTAATAGCTCTAAGATCTCCTTAGAATGTTTAATCTGCTTGCCTTGGGAGGTTAGTAATCCTCTTTCTTTCCATACTGCCCCATGAGCATGCACTACTCCGAAGGCATACTTGGAATCTGTCCATATGTTGATTTGTTTTCCTTGAGCTTTCTGCAATGCTCTGATGAGTGTGATAATCTCTGCTATGCTGATTTGTTTTCCTTGAGCTTTCTGCAATGCTCTGATGAGTGTGATAATCTCTGCTTTTTGAGCTGAAGTCCCAGGCAGTAATGGCTTTGATTCTATGACAGAGTCAAGCGTGGTTATTGCTTATCCAGACTTACGTTCTCCATTCTTCACAAAACTGCTACCG
>NW_010551162.1:0-926 GCF_000687285.1 Phaethon lepturus | reverse complement strand
GTGTTGGACTAGATGACCTTTAACGGTCCCTGCGAACCCAAATGATTCTATGATTCTATGGTTCTGTGATTCTATGAGTCTATGATTCTATGATTCTATGACTGAGTGCACCCTCATCAAGTTTGCGGATAACATCAAGCTGAGTGGTGTGGTTGATATTCCAGAGGGAAGGGATGCCATCCAGAGGGACCTTGACAGGCTAGATAGGTGTGCCTGTGTGGAGCTCATGAAGTTCAACAAGGCCAAGTGCAGGGTCCTGCACCTGGGTCAGGGCAATCCTAAATATGGATAAAGGCTGGGCGATGAGTGGATTGAGAGCAGCCCTGCAGAGAAGGACTTGGGGGTATTAGTGGATGAAAAGCTGGATGTGAGCCGGCAATGCGCGCTCACAGCCCAGAAGGCCAACCGTATCCTGGGCTATTGGAGAGGGTCCAGAGGGGGGCCACAAAGATGATCAGGTGGCTGCAGCACCTCCTCTGTGAGGACGGGCTGAGAGAGTTGGCTTGTTTAGCTTAGAGAAGAGAATTCTTCGGGGAGACCTTATTGCAGCCTTTCAGTACCTGAAGTGGGCCTACAGGAAAGATGGGTAGTGATAGGACGAGGGGTAATGGTTTTAAGCTGAAAGAGGGTAGATTTATATTGGACATAAGGATGAAATTCTTTACCATGAGGGTGGTGAGACTTTGGAACAGGTTGCCCAGAGAAGTTGTGGATGCCCCCTCCCTGGAAGTGTTCAAGGCCAGGTTGGATGGGGCTTTGAGCAACCTGGTCTAGTGGAAGGTATTCCTGCCCATGGCAGGGTGTTTGGAACTAGATGATCTTTAAGGTCCCTTCCAACCCAAACCATTTTACGATTCTATGAATCTATGAATATTCTTAAGTAATTTATAAGTGCGTGTCCTGGTTTCAGCCAGGATAGAGTTGGT
>NW_010551161.1:16916-27907 GCF_000687285.1 Phaethon lepturus | reverse complement strand
CTCTCCTCTCCTCTCCTCTCCTCTCCTCATTTACATAACAATTACAATGTCACACTTCTCAGGAGATATTTATCAATACTTCCAACATGTTTTAGGAGGATATTAGAATAACAAACTTCATAAAATATACTATTTTACTCCGACTTAGGTAAAAACAGCCTCAATTTTTAGAATCGTGGCACAATACTTATACATTTGCATCAAATGTTAATTCAGGTCTGAATATATACATTTACAGAAGATCTACATGTACTTGTGCGTGGAGATACAAATCTACAGGATGATTTAGAGATGGATCATTAAGTTTTCCCCAATTCCATTTAAATACATTTTAAGGAAATTAGAAATTGCATACATTAAAGTCACAAAAAAGAGGCATAAGACATTAAGCAAAGCATTAAAATTTTGGACAAACCTTTTCATCAAGTCTATGAGTGCAGCAATCAAAATATTTTCAGTCTTTCCTCTTAAAAGAAGTTTTGCATCTCCTTCATGAGATGTTCTGCCTCTTCTATGATTTTTGCAATAATTTGAGCATACTGCTTTACTGTGTTGATTTTAATGACAAAACAAAGGTGACTACAAATGTTCTAAGCTACATAAAAGGCAGTGGTAAATAATAACCAAGCAAAATCTTATCACATGTATTTCTTCCAGAACAGAAAAATTCAGTTTCGTTAACTCAAGATAGTTAAGTACAAAAAAAAATCTTCCAGATCCTGCCTGTTTCTTTATAAACCTTCTCTAGAAACTCCATCAAACAGATAGTGGCTTTTGCAGAGACCTCAGAGTCATTAGGATGATCTCACGTAACATTTTTACAGGCCTTATCTACATGCTCCTTCTTTGCACATCCTTCTTTTTTTTTAGAACTCCATTGTTATTGATTAGGCCTTTATAACTTTCTCTCTAGCTGATTCTTGTCTGAAGTCGCTCAGCTTTAATTCATTACTCTTCAGAAATTTAGTTTAAAATTGCCTCCTATGGATGCCTTATCACATTCTTTAAGCTTCCATTAAGGGTCTTAAAATGAATTCAGGATAGATCTTCCACTGACTTCTATACTTCTCTAGCAAAAAGTATAAGCCATCATCTTCTCATTGTGTACATTCTCATAACCTTTAGCAATCCTTATTCCGTATTATATTTATGCATTACTGAATATTCTCCATCTTTAAAAAATGTACATCTTAATTTTTGTATCCCTCAGATGAAAGAACAGAAACGCACTCTCTAATGTTGAGAAGTGGGTGGGTTTTTTCCATGTTAATAATTTTCAGTTTCCCCTCTCTGTAACGAGGGTTCCTGTGTCAGAAGAGCATGTGGATTTGTGAGTGCAGTGTAAATGTAATTCTGGTGGTGTAATGGCATTAGTCTCCAATATCTGCCAGGACGAAGAGATGTCTACTAACATCTCCAGGAGTTCTTTTAAAGCCTAAGTAAATACCCTAAGCTTTTACTTTCTCCAGGGTTTGGTAGTAAATATCTTTCAGACAAAGTCAGAAGCAGAAATAAGGATTATTGTTTGAAAGTAGTTAATTTGTGGTGGGCAGATAAAGTTTTGCAGAATTTTCTGCTGAGCTTCTCTGTTTCCACCGGGATCAGCAGTGAATAAGTTTGGAGCAATATGTTCCAGGGCTTATTCTGACTAGTTAGAGGAAGGAGAATGGGTTTGAACTTTCAGCTTGATACTCTGTGCATCTTCCATGAAGTCACTTTTTAAAAATTCTCAGTTCCTAACTTTCCAACTTTCTTTCTGACAGAATGTAGAGATATAACTGTTCTTCCAGTGTCAGTGTGCAACTTGCCTGGTTGTATCAATGAGTACCCACCAACCCCTGAAGTGCTCGACTCCTAGGATCATTTAACATTCCTTGACACTGGTGTTTAATTAGAGAATGTTAGAAGTCTTTAAACTGCTAGTCACTAACAGTTACTTGCATCACCTTTTCAAACTTTTAAAGATTTATTTTTATTTTTAGAAATGCTTAATCCCCTTTTTAATAGAAGAGAGTGAAGAGGATTAAGCCAATGAGCAGTGAACTGAATGCTAAACAGTCTGAGGAAAGATACTCTGACAGCAACGTGAATAGAGCCATCCAGGAAGGCAATTGCAAAACACACAGAAAGATAGAGGGCATTTTAAATACATGTGATTCGTACAATTAGCTGTCAACGACCATGCACACAAAAAGGTTAGAGATTTAGTTTAAGACAGGTGTTCACAGGAAATATGAGGCAAATAAAGAGGATCTGGAGAATAACAGTATTAGGGATTGATGGAAAGGAAAGAACATACCTTCCTACATCTGACAAATGTATAGTTGGTCAGCATCCTGCACCACATTAGCCATCAATTCGTTGCCATGCAGAGTGCCAACAGCAGGCTTCCACTTCAGCTGTGCCTTCGAAGTAAGGAATAAATATGTGATAAAGGCATAATAGAAACCCTATGTGGCCAATTTCTTCAGAAGGGGAGATCAAAGAATAATTTAGGTTAGAAGGCATCTCTGGAAGTCGTCTGGTTCAACGTTTGCTTTTAGCAGGGCCAAACTCAAGGACTTCTGTTTCATTAGAGCCTGCATCCTATTTTGTGGTGTAGACTATATTATGTCTCATATAGATCAGTTCACTGGCACATCTATGTTTATTTCAGAGTATAATTCAGACAACTTTTATGTACTGGTTACTTCGACTTAATGTAGAGATATTACAGATATATTCTGTGGCATAATTTGACAAAAATAACCACAAAGGAAAGGAAATATGTATCTCTGATAATAAATATATATTGAAGATTCTAGGCATCTGAACCATAAATTTTCAGCCTGTCTCAAAAACAATCAGTTTTCCTGAGGGTTTACAGGGGAGGCATAATCCAGATGACAATTTTTGTACTTTTCTAGGTGGTATGGATTATTTTTTTCTTACGCAGAAAAATACTAAATATTAAATAACAGATAGGCAAAGAATCTCCTTACAATTTAGCATTTGATTGGTAAATATGGTCCCATGGTCATAGAAGAACTTAATTGTCTGTGTTTCTCAGCTTTTTGCCATTTAAAGCTTCTGTGATCATACTATACGTTTTGCTGTGTTTGAATCAGGTTTGTCCTTTGAGCATCAAAATGACTTCCTTTCAGCAGAACTTCAGTTGTCAGTGGACTGTAAAAGTGGGCCAGTTTCTTTGGCACCATATGGGATTCTTTAGTGAGATTCTCCAAATTTTGTTCAGTCTGAAGAGAACATTAAAGAGGCCGTGAAGCCCAGGGCCCACCTTGTGGCTGAATATGCAAAGAATGATAATGAGTATGAAAGCTCCTTTAGCTCAATGACATTCAAAGTCCTTGCTATCACAATGTCTGACCACTGGAGTTACTGGAATGGAAAAGACTGTTCTGTCATTTAATCAGTGCTTTCTACTCATTGGGATTCAGCCCTGGTCTCTGGAGGCAACCGTGCTAGGATTTCTACAGCTTTAGGGCTGCAATAACTCACTTAACCGTAAAAAGGGGTGGGACGGATGAAGAAGATTAAGAAATGCAGTGGTTTGTGGAGGTTTGCTCATTTGCATATGTTTTCATCTCCCCCATGGACGGGCTGGCATTCATTACCTTCCCTTCAAACAGAAACTCTTGTTTGCCACAGAAAGCCCCAAGATATGTCTCCTGAATTTGTCCTACATACAGATATTATACCTCAGAGAGCAATAAACATTATTGATTGTTTCTTATCATATTTGGGTGACCCTGACCACTTTGCAATAATTTTTAAAATCCACGTTGCTTAGGCAGTATCCAGGAGGCTGTCGGACCTGTGGCTTGGCTTCTAAACACACTGTCTTTCCTTAAGAACGAGATTTATATTGGCTGCATCCCAGAGGTGAATATAATGACCTCTTTCACCTTGTCAAAAGGGCAGCCTTGTCAAACTCGCAGTAGTCAATATCCTACAGCGCATCCATTTAGCACAGGAGCACAGCCCAAACTGGGACTTCGGAGTGCAGGTACTCAAATGCACAGGTCTGACAAAGACAAATAGCACAGGGATGCACTACCGGAGCAAGGACAAAGGGACGCCTTGCCTCCACTGTGTGAGAAATTGAAGCCCGCTTAGATTTCTCCTGCATGTACCTTATGATGTGAGAAGAGGTTTAAGTTTCTGAAGTCCCTGATTTAAGATGTGAGCAGCAGAGGAATACTTCTGCTCAGTTCCGCACGCTTTCTTTCATTAATTTTCCCTTATTTTTTTAATCATCTGGAACTTTATCTTTTTCATATAAGTAGATTGGTTGAGGCTATTAAATGATACAGTTTCCCTATTGATACCCCCAATGCTTTCTGCTAAAGATACTAATTTAATAGGTTCTGGTTAAACTATTACAGCAGTGCTGTGTCAAGCACTGGCCATATTCTTTATGTGGACAGTTCTGATCTTTTTATTGAGTCTCCTGATTAAAGAAGTTACTCTGAAATTGTGCTGTGTAAAAATCTGTAACAGAGAATGCATTTCACAGAATAAGATTTACCAAGTTTTAGAAAGTCTACATTTCAATAAAAAAGATATAATTTTGAATGACACTTGTGAAAAGAAAAACCACAATATTTTGTGATTAAAGAACCAGGATATGTTTTCAATTAATGCTTTTTTGACCTTTTCGTAGAACCATATAAATCTGTATATGATTTTAGTTTTGCATAACTTAAATTGGTGTTATATGTGTCCCAACTGTCCCTTTAACTCAGCTCTGTTGTGCAAGGGTGGTCTTTTATCAATGTGAAGTTCTGCAATGATCTCAAATCTATTTAGAATTAGGTTTGCTTTTCCCCTTCAAGTCATAGTTTTCTGCCTGTCATTTTAATGCAAATCACAACAAGTAAACTTAGTGGAGTCAATGAAGTAAAATTTGTATAAAATCACCACCAGTCCCCAATTCCACAAACGCTCAGCATGTAGTTAATGGTAAGTCACATCGATTTCAACAGTACTACTAACAGTGTGCAAAATTAAACACATTTATAAGCCTTTGCAGGATCAGGGCTTCAGAGAGCTCACGAACTGGACTTTGATGTCCATTTATAAATCACCATTATAATTAACAGGAGTTTTACAGGCACATCAATAGCAGCATATATGTAGAGTGTATTCCTGCTAGCCAATTAGTCTGCAGATGGAGTCCCAAAATATTCATTGACTCCCTGCTGACAAGGAAATTATTTATTATTACTACCTACATGATACAGTACTAACCTTGAAAACCCATTATATTCTAATGAGGCCAAAACCACTTAAACTAACAAACAATCCCCACTTCAAAATCTGTATTAATTTAAGGAAACATTACAGTTACCATAGAATTAACAACTTTCAGACTTTTTCTTATGTCCCATAATGGAGGAGATAAAGCCTTCTAGAAAAAGGAACAATGCTCTTCCTGTTTCTATGATAGGAAGTCAGCATCAGACTACACCATGGGACTGAAGAATATATGGAAAAGCAAGAGCAAGATTTTCAAGCAAGGGGAGGTAGGATAAGTGGGTACTACTGGAAGCCAAATCCTCCCGCTTTTTTTCTCAATGGAAGAGCAATTAAATACGTCAAATGTTACATCTACAACTGTTTAATTTTCAGGGTTATGTACTGGCAAACAAGAATTACTAGTTGCTTTCTCTTTGATTTACCTTATTTACCCTGAGACCTTGCTCCATTTCTGAGTTTGGAAAAAAAAAGGACACTGAGAGGTGGGAAAACTTTTGTTTTGTTGATTTTAACAGGCAGCAGAACTTTAATCTGTGTATGTGGGGTGAACGGTTGAGCAGATGTACAGGTGTACAGCTTACAGCACAAAACAACTGATGCACTTTCCTAAGTAAAGACTTTGAAAAGACAAATATTTATTTATTTATTGTTTCATTTATTTTAGTGAAGTTAATGGGGAAATTTTGAGGAAAGCTATTTGGGAAAACATAGTATGTATATCTAAAGCCTTATGCAAAAACTCCAGTGCACTTTGGAAGGGCCAAAACATAACATACAGAATAAACGTCTGTTTTAGGTACATGGGAAAAAATATTTTTTATCAGTCAAGTCATAAAAATCTTTTACTTGTTCCATGCCTTGATCTTCACTGTCTTTTGCAAATATTTTGTGCTTCATCTCATACCAAGCTCTCTTAACCTAAGGACAATATAAAATATTAATTATTTGGCTGAAAACACATTTCCCCACCATCAACATTTGCAGAAGGATTCTGCTTTGTCTTCACACTGAATCTGGAGCAAGTTGATGTATAATTACAAAAGCAACTTAGTTTTGCATGCTAACACTGAAAACCTTCAGTATGTTGTCATTGAAGTATGACAAATTAACCAGAGAGAATCTGACCTATTCAGCAAATGTCGGGGCTGTGGAGGTTTATACTGTTTCAATAACAAACAAGGAATACAGACAAAAGTTCAAGTTTGGAATTAAAGTAAACAAATTTTGAATTTTGTATCTGAGTCACAAATTCACCATCTGGTGTTCTCATGATAAATCAAATGACATAGTGAGTGCTCTGAGAAGGTAGTATGTATGCTTTTTGCTTGTGACATAGTATGAAGAAACAAATACTTAAGGTTCACCATAAACTCTTCTACAAAACATTCTGGAAGTTGGAATAAGAAGTCTATCATACAGTTCACTAGCTGTAAATATGTATTCACTTTTTTCTTTTTTTAGTGTAATTACTGCTCTGGGACAAAGTAAATCAATTGTTTTTTGTTGAAAGATTAATATACCTAACTAGATCATAAATAAAGACTTTCTCAAGGGAAATGTACCTTCACACTCATTGTCCTTCAGAGGAGTTTTATTATCTTAAGATTTCTTTATTATTTTTAATTGAAATATAGAGGAGAATTTAGCCATTTCCTCTTCTCTCTGTGTTTACTTTTATTTTTAAAATTGTTGCTGTGAAAGAGGCCTAGATGAGTTTATAGTACCTTAAGTTTTGACATGAGAAATTTTAGAATTACTGAAGTCTTGAATATTAACATATCTGAAAGAGCTTTTGTGTTATGCCAGAAACAGGATCCTAAATGCTAACTCTGTAATGGATGTCAGTAGATTAGTATATGTTATATTTTAATTTACCCTTGAGTTTCTAGAGTTTGCTGAGATACTGGTTGAAAAATCAAACATCTTATGTCTGTACTTAAATTCAGGTAGATACAACAGGAAAAGTATAAATTATCATTGTAAAACATGTCTAAAGTGCCATGTGTAAGTCAGGTTACCATATCCAGGAAACATGAATTCCAGTGAGGAATATCTAGCAAAATTGTGGTATTAGACATCTATCATAACAGAGAAGATGAAAAGTGTCAAAAAGTGTTTAGGATGCTGATTTTTCAGGCCTGCAACAGGCATTGACACTGTGATATCAGGTTGTTCAATCCATCCGTCCCAGGTTTTTCTTTGCTAGCAAAGGAAAGCAACCCATCCCATTGACCCCAGTCCTCCTAACCATGGAAGCAGGATTAATACGTGTGTTACGGTTGGAACAACTTTGCTTTATTCTCCTCCTCCAGCTGAAGTGGAGCACAAGAGACATTCCCAAACACATCATTTCTGTACCTTATTACCCCTTTTCCCATTTTTGTACCTTCCTCTTTGCCACCCTTTCTGCACCCCAGCCCTGTCTCAAAAAAAATTTTTTTGATACTGATAATTACTTTTTCTCCATCGAGCTCAGTCTTGCTACATCCATATCCAAATTTGACATTTCTTGTTCTGCTATCTAGGTTATCTCAGCATTACATAACAAGGCTGCCTAGGTGCTGTTAATCTTGCAAGGCTGTTCTCCCCCAGAGGTCCACAATGCTCCCCTCCAGTTATCTGTGATGTTCAGCCCTTTCTCACTTAACTCCCTCTTAACTACCCCTGAGACCCTGGTGTCCCTGACACCCCTCACAGTGCTATCAGTACCTTTTGGCAGCTTTTCACATTGTTTGTCGTGTCCAGCAATTTCTCATGTCACAGTTTCTCATGTCCTGTTCAGTTAGCTTAACCCCAGGCCAGGGCTTATTCAGATGCCTAGATATCTGCCTGCAGCCCTGACAAGAAAGGAAATGAGACTTGGCTTGTTTATCTTTGCAATATGAAGACTGAGGTCAGATATCAAATAAAATCTTGCAGATGTCTGTAGACCTAAAACTACTGAAAAGAATAATTTTAATAAACAAATTGGTATTATTGCAGAAACAGAATATACATATAAGGAGGTATCCGCCATGTAAAGATCACTGCGGTGTTTATAAGACTGATAAGCATGGTCATTTTGAACTCCAAAGAAAAACTTAACAAAAGTGACTTTCGCTAACACTCTTCAGGCTAATGGCCAGTCCTTAGGAGCTATATGCTACACCCACTGGTGCCATACCCTCAGCGGTCCCCATCACCCTGGCGTGGGCAGCGGGCTCCAGACCTCTTCCCTGTGGGATACCGAGGTGGGCCACATGTTTGGGATCTTTGCCTTTTGTAACATGCCGGGTTTCTTGACCCCTCTGAGCCCTGGGCCTCTGGCGCTGGCACGGGTTCTGTGGGGTGCGCAGGGAGGCTGCCTTCCTGCTGCAGCAGGTGCCCCGTCCTGCAGCCTGGCTCTTTCTTCCCCGCTCAGTGGATTCTTCTTTTCTTAAAGGTTGAATGCTTTCAGTGAGCAGTAATTGACCATCAGCAGGTTGTTTATAGTTCTGAGGCTTTTGCTTTCAAGATATGTCCTTATTTCAAACACCTTAGTGCCCCATGCTTTCAAAGCTGCTCATCCTAGCAAGAGATACCAGGTATAAAGCTCCAGTTCACACTGAAAGTTCTCATGGCAAGTTAGTAGCAATCGTAACAGACCACGACTGGGGCCTTGCAGAGTTTGCTAAGGCACAGTTAGCTTAAGGGTTGAAGCTTATTCCTCAAAGCATTACGATTTTTACAGGGCCACAAGGTGCAAAAGCATTTTTACAGCTATTATTATTATTTACTGTGCTTAGGTCTAAGTTTAAAACAACCCTTTTGGCTTAAGCCAGCAGGTAGCCAAAACAGCCACACAGCCATTCACTCACCCCCCGCTCTGCAGTGGGATGGGGGAGAGAATCAGGAAAGAAAAAAGGGTAAAACTCGTGAGTTGAGATAAAGACAGTTTAATAGGATGGCAGGAGGGGCGGTGATAATAATAATAATGATAAAAGAATATACAACACAAGTGATGCACAGCACAGTTGCTCACCACCCGCTGACCGATGCCCAGTTAGTTCCTGAGCCACAGCCGCTCCCCAGCCAACTCCCCAGTTTACATACTGAGCATGGTGTCGTATGGTATGGAATATCCCTTTGGCCAGCCTGGGTCAGCTGTCCCGGCTGTGTCCCCTCCCAGCTCCCCATGCACCCCCAGCCTGCTCGCTGCCAGGCCAGGGCACGGGAAGCTGAAGAGTCCTTGACTGCTCAGCAGCAACTGAAAACATCAGCACGTTATCAACATTTTTGTTTCATCCCAAATCGAAAACATAGCCTCACGCTAGCTTCTATGAAGAAAATTAACTCTATCCCAGCAGACACCAGGACATAACCTACTATTTATTAAATCCTGCTTACTGTAGATCTGCTTTTATGGGTGCAATAGACTTTTGTTTTGGCTGTAGTATAAACTGTTCATGTATTAGGGAAAGTTTTCTAAATACTAGGCAGTGAAATTAAAAGGCATTCATCCAGTGGGATAAGAGGTATAAAGAGGACATATAGTGGCAATGCAAAAATACCTTACTTATAAACCAGAATTTAACAAATAGGTAAGGAAGGGCTAGATGATGTATTTTCTTAGAGTGATCAAGGATTACACTGCTCAGCTCAGGAACTCACTTCCCACTCCACAATCCAACAACGGATTCTGTCTTGGCTTCTAACATCTCACTGACATCACTTGGCTCTACCTCCAGCCCAAGCCAGATTTACCCTTTAAAGTTCATTCCTGAAGAAAGAGGACACAAGGACAAAGAATTTGAACTTAATTCAACATTCTATCAAAAGCCAATTTAGAAATCAATAGATAAGATACCTGTTGTCTAGTTAAGCGTGGGCATGAACTGCAGTAATCTGATACAAAGCCTATATTACTGCTGACCACTCCAATGCAAAGATTATTTTCAGTGGAAGTACAGTATCTTGAGGCATATGCATGTCATCCTTTCTTTTTCTAACTCCACTTCTTGTATCCATGCATTCATTAGCTTGAAAGACAACTCTTAAAATGAGAGATGGCCACTTACATATGAAAATACATTCCTTTTAACTGAAACAGAGTTAACTGATCAGGGACCAATTCAGGAAACTAAATTTGCAGCTTCTTCCTTGAAAATAGTAATCAAATCCTGTGGGTACTAGCAATTGTCTTCTTATTAATTTCATCTAATAGCTGTTATCATAAATGTATGAATACAGAGATTATAATTTTGTAGACACTGACAATCTACATGCAGTATTAGAGCTATTATGCCAAAATTGCTATTTAAGGATGATTGTGAGAAAAGTTGGGCATATTTTCAAGTACTGAATAGAAATGTATTTGTGATAGCTACCTCTCTTGTATTTAACATACTGCGTTACTATTTCTTTGTTGTCCATTTAATAGTTGATTGTCTTACTGTTCTGGCAGAAAAAATCCTTTTAAATTAGGATACGCTGTCTTTTCTTTGTTTATAACTGAAGTATAAAAAGGCAAGAAAGCTTAAGGAGTCGAGAGAGTTTTTAATAAACACATTTTGCTGTTTCTACTAAAAGGAGAAATTAGTATCTCATTCTTCAAAGTATGAGACAGTGGAAGTGCTACATGCCACTACTGCTCTGAACATGAGATTTGAATTCTGCTGTTGCCTCTGCTTTCAAGTTCTCAGACATAATAGTATTATTATATTATCTTACCTTTTTAAAGGGTTTTTCATTCAAAAGCTCCTGAGGTGTTTAAA
>NW_010551161.1:0-16885 GCF_000687285.1 Phaethon lepturus | reverse complement strand
TTCCCTACAGTGAGTTTTCAGAGAAATCTTGATACTACACTTCCCACCCTGTATCCCCTCCTCCAGTACCCAGTCTTCCTTCCCAGGTGTCAAGCCAGGTCTGCTTCATTGGTATGGAGTTTTAAAATGCAACATAGCCTCTTGTGTTTCACACACTAGGTAGTAAAAAAAAGAGGGCTTCTCTTTCCAGTTCCCAAAGAGAAGAAGATCTCCTCCCTGCCCCTATTTGTGGTGTACTGTTCAATCCTGGATAATAGGAGAAATTTGGGAGCAAATCGAAGCAGCACAAGAAATCATACTGACTACACACCTAAAATGACCCTTGCTTTGGTATCCAGCTATCTGTCCTGCTGTAACACAGCTGCTTCCCTGCCTGTATGCCTAGTTTCCCTTCCAGAAAGAAACAGGACAGACACAGCACTGGTATTCATCACCTTTCTTCTCCCCACATATAGATGTATATACACTATCAAGATTAAAGGTGTATAAGCAACTATCTATCAAGGCTGCTTAAAAGTATTTTGCACCTTATTCTATCCCAAGCCCTTTCAGCTATCAGTAGGACTGGTCAGTGGTGAAACTCACAGCTAACCAAAGGATGACTACACCTACCCTAGCTGATGCTGAACGCTTCTTGTCTCTGCACTACCTGTAGGCAGTGCTACTAGACTGCAAATGTACCCCAGAACTGACCTCCAGTCCGTAGTTTCTAAGTATTGAAGAAATTAAACAGTTCTCCCCCATGTTCCCTTAATTGAGGAGATTGTTAATGAAGTCTGTTTCTTCACCTTTGTGGCATGAGGCAGTTCATATGGCAGGAAAGACTGGCTTGTCAACCTTGTGGTTAAATATGTGTTTAGAAGATATTTGAAAGACATATTAGATTAAATATAATTTATCCTCAAACGCAACCTTGTGGTTAAATATGTGTTTAGAAGATGTTTGAAAGACATATTAGATTAAATATACTTTATCCTCAAACATTTATAACATAGTTTCCAAAGCTAAACTAAGGATGAAAGGGAAGGACTGATTTAAATAAATTTTTATCAAACTCATACAGAAATTAAAATACCCCAACCATAGGGTTAAAGATTCTGCAGTCCAACACCAGAGGACATAACTTCTATTTATTTTATGTAGCATAGTTGCCATGGTATGCCCATGATGCGCAGGGTGAAGCAAGCATATTAAAGCTAGATTCATAATTAGATCTGAGGTACTTGGCTAATTAACAAAATGGATAGACAAAATGTGTATTTCATTAGGGTGAGATGTATCAATTTCCTCCTGTGCTTCTACATATTTGATATATTATGCCGCAGTGAGCCATTTCCAGTGCATCATGTTGGGATGTTGTGATGAGTGACATGCCAAGCCACATGATAAAATAATTTATGATCAACCAGAGTGAAAATATCTGTTGGGGGATTCTCTGTATTTAATGGTTCACTGTATGAGTTCATCACATTGCTCAGGCTTTCAAGGTGGTGTTGCTACTGATATTATTTGATATTATCTTCCTTCTCCCTCTCAGAAAATGAAAGAATAAAAGTCCCCAATGCATACACATTGTGAGAGTAATATTCTCTCACATTGGATGTCTTAGATATTGTAAGTCTTCTAATAATATCTTATACAGCTCTTTAGTCAACTAGTAGCTTGGTGTATATATGACTTAATGAAAGGTGATACAGGTAAATTGCGAGAAAATTAAAGAAGTTTTCATTCTCATTCTCTGTTTATATTATAAGGTTAGAACTGTAAAGAAGAAAAATGCATCTGTATTGAAGAGTCACAAAAGCATGAATTAATTTAAAAGAGCAATATAACTTTGTTCCTATCCTTTTCTTACCGTTCTCTAAAAACATTTTAAAAACCAAACACCATGTTTTCCTGTAGCCAGCCCTGCATGTGGAAGAAGAAGAAACTTTCCTTGTTATTATACTGAGGATTATATCTATCAGATGCTTTTATACGTGTGTGTGCGGACCTGTGTATTTTTAATATTTATGTTCCCACACACATGTAGGATGCTGTCTTTCTCTTTGCAGATGTTCTCTCTGCTTCTTGCTATGAAGTAGTTCTGCTTGTATTCTGTCCTTCCAGTAACAACACCATTGGATCCTTATGTCCAACCCATGTACTCCAGCTATTTTGTACACTAGTCTTGCCTGAAACTTGCTATAAATAATGTTAGTGAAAAGGAAACTGAATCTGTAAAAGACAAATTAACACCTCAAACACCCACGTGTCCTGCCGCCACCTGTGCCCCCAACCTGGGACAACTCTAACGCTTGACAGCATCAATTTTATTAACATCACTGGCACCAGAGTGCCGTTGAAGCTTTTATGTTAGTTTGTTGTATTCACAAGCTAAAGAACTTTTTTGCAACTGTTGGTATTTTTTCTTTATTTAATCTTTGAACAGAATACATGGATCTATGTACATTTTCAGAAGTCCCTGTTCCCTCTGTCCTGAATGATATATAACGATGTTCCTAGTAGTAAGGACAACATAAACCAAGAGCTAACTACGAAGCAAAAACTAAAATAACTGCAGGGCTTAAAACATTTGAAGAACTTTACTGTTTGGGTACAACACTAATCCAAAATGAGCTGGTAAAACTACGTATCTCCACTTCTAATAAGTTCACTTGATAAATTCAGTTAGAAACAATAACAAAGACTGTATGCTTAAGCATGAATAGTTAGTTATACGCTATCTTTCAGTAGTCCAGAAACACTATTATCAAGATTATGGCTGTTTCCGTTCAAAAATACTTTATTTAAAATGAATTTTGCATTATTCATATCACCATATCCTGTGAGCAAGTACTAAACGTTGTCTTAGCAGTCTGGTGTACGCTGCTGCTTTCTCCAAGATTTCAGCCTTTGAAGTGTTATAGATTTGTTCATAGCCAATCTATGCCTCACATTTTCTTCATCACAAGTTTTACAGGCTTATTTTTGAATAGCAGCTTCATAGGTTTTCAAACAATGTGATTTCAGGCCTCAGTGCATAAACACAGTCCATCTGATGTTTGGCAACTCCTAATAATCTGGCATACTGAAATGATAGTTTTGGCTGAATACATAGAACATGAGACCAGGGTTCAGATATTTAGAGGCAGTTAGGAGTCTAACTTGCCTTGAAACTGATTTTTTTCTCTATTGCAATGTTGTTGCTCAAAATGTTTATAAAGATGTTATAATTGCTCAAATAATAGTGCTGCAAAGTGAACTGAAGTTAAAGTAAGTGATAACAACTGCTCTTGTCTGTCCAACAAACAAAACTAGGGAAGTATTTCCATGGTCTATAAATTAGAAGAATGTCATTCTCCTTTGTAGGACCTTTTTAATTGTTATTTTTATTCTTCCACACAAGTACTTAAGATCAGATGGTATCTGAAATGCTTGCTGATCCGCAGCTGAAGAATTCCGACATTAGCTTGTAGGAGGTATATCTAACACTGATGTTAGTTATTAAAATGACATCTGCAGAGAAAACATGCAAAAGCAGCTGTCATTTGATTTGGGCCACTCTAGATGACTAAAATTCATCAGACTGCTTGAATAACTAATAAAAACCCAGCCGATTCACTTACCGTACTAGTTGCTAAAATGTGTCTAGGGATTTGGGTCTGCAGGCAGAATATACCTTCAAGACTCAAGAGAAAAGATGCCGTGGAGGCCATTTAACCTAGGAATAGCTGTTAATCCCTTTCAGGTCATGTAGAGGAATAAGCACACAAAAATACATGGTACAAAAACACTTTTGATTTCACTAAGCTGCTTCTTAAAGTAGTTCTTAGTCAGACTAATAACACTGTAGCATTTCGTATTTTCTCAATGCTATACAAGTAGCTAATTAGGTCTCAGAGAAGGTTATTGTTCTCCAAATCTTACAGGCAGGAAAACTGAGGCCCGGAGCTGGGAGGTATCCAGCCAGGGTCTGATCCAAGACAGCACTTAAGCACCTATACTAAACAAACAAACAAAAAATAGTTTTGAAGTATTTTAAATCAATGAAATAAACCTGATTTTTTTTTCTTGTAGTTGTCACCCCAGCAGGTTGCCATCTTTTACCATGAGTAGCTCTTTTGCAGTTGTTATGGTCACTCATCTCTACTGACCGACATGAAGACACTGACTAAACCCAAAATACTTCCTACCAGTTATCCCCTTCTATTTTTCATGGGCAAAATATTCTTACACTGCCACACAGCAAGGCAGGCCATGATAAAAAGCATTTTATACCATCATAGTCTCTGTGGAGAGGCATCAGAACTGAGACCTTAGTCATATCAGCATGCTGTTTGCCCACATATATCTTATAATTTATCGCCTGCATTTTGTCTTTGATGTATCTAGGCTACTGCATAGAATAATTAAACATTTCTATGTCAAAGAAGTACTAACTCAGGGAAAACGTATAACTCATGTTATACAGGATGTGATCATCTCCTGATCTTGCATAAACCAGCCATTAACATTGCTAACTTCAGAAATTCAAAATCTGGAGTTAACCCATCCAAAATCAGGAGAGTCACCTAATGTTACCTAATTACAGGTTTCTAATATTTTGATGTCTCATTTTGAGCTAATTAATCTGGGCCTCATTTGTGGGGAAAAGAAGGTACATAGAGATAATTAACCTCCCGTATTTTTTAATGAGATTAATCACTCCCTCCATTGACAATAAAAAGAGAAGTGTTTAAACACCCTAAATTTTTATAACCACCTTTTAAAATCCTGAATTAGACCAGATGGATCTGTCTCAGGTGACACTGAAAAGAAGCAAACAAAAATACATTTGAGATTTATTTTTCTTTGTCTTCTTAAGTCTCTTGCATAAATATGCTTAAGTGAATCATATGGTGACAAAGGCAAACTGGTGCACTCAAATGATGTCAGAATTTAGGACTGTGAGAAATTAAAGAAATTTCAGAAAAAAACAAAATAAAAATGAGAATAGTTACCTTACGTGTTCTTTTATTTATTTTTAAATCCTTTTTAGTAAGTAAATATCATAATTTACAAAATGAGTGTTTTTTCAGACTGAAAGCTCCAACTCTGAATACTTCCAAAAAGTTCAAAGACAAAGACAGGCAGAGCAAAATCTTCATCTGAACTGACTACCTTATTTCTAATGAATGCTTTGTGCAGATAAAGTAAGCCTGGTTGAAAAGAGTATATTCTTTTTTTTTTTATTATTTAATATGTGGGGCTTTTTACTAGATACCTCTCCTTGAAGCATCTACCTTTCTTAATATAAGTAAAAGTTAGAAGAAATTTTCACTTATACTGTCACTGCCTGCACAAAATATTTTTTTTCTGAAGCTTTTTGGCTCTTTGTCAAAAACCACAAAATTTCCCACATATATTTTTAATGGCAGAAACTATTTTCCATTTCTCTTAAGTTTAGGAAAGTGTAAAATTATGGCTGGAGTCCTGAGGCACAAATGTAATACAAATCATACATGGTAACAATTTTTTTTTTAAAAGGTACCAGACATACAGATACGAACTACTATTACCATTCTGAAGGACTGATGGCATGGTTGGCACATAGCTGTAGTAGAAAAAAATTAGTGTAATAGTGTAATTTTAAACTGCTTTCTCTTGAAACAATATATACAAATTGTATATACAAAAAATATGTAACTAACTGTCTAACTGATCATGCTAATTTGTTTAAACAATCAGAAACACGTTCCTTGACTTCCATAATGTGGCTGCTTGAATCCTTTGAAAGTAAATTTTTTTCTGTCTTAATGAAACTCCATTGCTGAACTGAAGAAGTCTCTTTTTGCATAGTACCTGTTTTAATTAATTTATTAATTTATTTATACCACTAAAACAGTGGGCAATACATAAAATTTAATATTCCTGGTTACTTCAGCTTAGGTTCAAATCCCTATGATGTGTTCTTATTCTGCTGTATTTTTTAAAAAAATAATATAGATTCATATATTGTGTAATCCACTATTTCCTCCTCTACTTAGATTCAAAGTTAAAACCAACAGGTATGCATTGAGTATTTTGTCATGCAGAGAATTAACAGAATATTTTATTTGTGTTTACTTTATTTTGTGTGTTTGCTTAAAAACGCAGTTGCGTCAGAATTTGTTATAATCAAGGATCGACAACTCCATAGTCAGGATCTGTCTTCTACAGCTATAGAACTCCTAGAAGTCCCTTTCAACATGGCTTTCTAATTGGTTATAGGTATGTGTTTGGATTTTTTTCATTTTTACACCAAAAAAAATTGTTACAAATTTTTGTTCCTCCCCAATGACAGTCTAATGGAGAAGGAATACTAAATCTCATTTGAAAACACTGGGCCCCAGACAATACATTGACAAGCAAATAAAATGTGCAGTATGTAACAAAAATGAGAGATCCAAAGTACACGTCCCTGACTTGTGTGTGCCAATCAACCTAGAATAAACCAACAATTCTTTTTAATCCCACTGTATATGATATATTTAATTTTAGACACTCTGATTCTGTTTATGGGAGTCTGTTGATAACAGATTACAATGACCAATATTTTCTTACTAGTTCACCCCCACCCAGTTTAAACTCCAATTTCATATTTTTAAATTGGTTTCTCTTATTTTCAGAAAGACAGGGATCAGTTTATAAAAATTCTAATTTTACCAGAAGTTTTACTGAAAATCAAATATCCTGGGTTTTTCCTTCTCCATAATACTATTTCAAATAGATATGCTAATTCCTTCAATCTATTCAGTATTCTCAGCATTGAAGTTTATTGAAAATGTAGTGCTAAAGAAATTGCACTATATTAAATCGACTTTCGTAACAAACAGAGAAACATTATTTCAGTATGTTAAGCTTAAGCAATGAAAGTATATGCACAGAATTTTAAATGCTATTAAATAATGAGCTGCACTAGAACTACCTCTACTGCAGTAGAATGATTTCATCATTGTCCTAAAAAATAGAAATACCGATTCAATATCTAATTTCGTCCCTCAATTTTAACCACTATAACCCCACTGACTTCAATTTATAATTTCCATAGAATTTACATTTGGATAGAGATGTATTCCTAAGGGCCAGTTATGCTATTCTTACGTATTAGCGTCTCTCCTACTTCAGACCAACAAAGCCACTTACAGAATAAGATATCACACCTGCTCCCATGTTGAGGATGCAAGCTCTTCTTGACTTCAGATTCACTTTCTTATTGTCAGGGTTTTGTTCTGGTTTGCAGCAAGCTGCCTGCGCAGCTGAAAAGACCAGTTCAGGTCTGGAATTTTTGTTGACTTTTTGACTCTGTTTGTGTGAGAACTACCTTTCTTCATTTCTGCTCAAATATATTAATAAGACAACTACCTTGTTCCTCTTGTGGAAAACCCAAACTAATTTGTATCTACACATCTACATATCCTTACATACTAAGTGAATGAGGAGGTGGAGGGAAAAGTAAGATGCCTATCTATAACTACAAATATTTGTTTTCAGGAACTTTCTCTACTTCAATAGAAAGCAAACTCTCTTTTCTTATACAAATTGCAGCAGAACAATTATGAAGGAGAATAACATAAAATTGGTTGTGAGTGCCCATTGGAAGGACTATGTTTATTGCCATGGACATGGCTCACCTCTTATCTGAGTACATACTATGGCCACAGCTTTTTCGATGTCCTGTCAGAAGATACATACAATTTTGTTATTGGAATCAGTTCTATCAAGTGTATCTTTTTCTCTTTTTCCTTCCCAACCACTAGGATTTCAGTATTTCTGACAACAGGTCCTATTTAGAAACTTTGCTTCTTCTTTCTTGAGCTATTAATTTCTTTTGTACTTTCATAAACGGTCTGGAAGGTGAAGCTTTACTTCTTTCTAAGTTTACTGTGTAGAGGGTTTACAACTTTTTTTGTCTCAGGATATAAAGTTACTATTGATTTATCTAGAAATCTTCCTTCTGGCATATTTTGGGGGATTTTTCAAACAGGAACAATTACCAGGGAAGTGAAACTAAGATTCTGACTTTTAAAGTTTCCTCTCCTCCGAATGAGAAGGCAATGTCTGCAGAGATCCTGAATAAAAATTTCCTTGCTACTCTGAAGCTTTCTTTGGATTATTGTTAAACACTGAAGAGAAGGAAGGGGAGAAGGAATGAAAGAAATACATCCTTTATCTGAAATGTCTTGCACAGTGTAAGTGTCTTCTACATAAATTTTGACAAAGTATCCTTTTATTTATCTTAAAGTCTAATCTAACACATCTACTCTAGAGCATTGTCAGGCAACTAATGTACGTTTTCAGACAGATCACAGAAGGCATCAAGCTGGTTGCCAGTTCTGGAGAAGTCTTCCTTCAGCTGGAAATTGCCTGAGGGGAATATGACTAAACATTCTCACCAGGAGAAAGTTATACTGAACTGAAAAGTTCACTATCCCCACTCTCATAGCAATTTGACAGGGAGGACACTTCCTTTTCTAACCTCAAATCTTGCAGTCTGCCAGGCTCTGAGCTGTGAGTAACAGTTACCACCAAAGCATTTAGAAAAAGTGTTTTCTATCACATCCCAGATCTGCCACAGTCATTGTCTCATCACTATTATTTCAGGGGGAAGAATTTGCAGGGGTCGAGGAAGGGATATATAATCAAAACAGAACCAGAACATACACATCTAGTTGTGTTTTAGGGAAAATATTGCTGAACTTGGGTGGCTGAAATTCTGAGGCGTGAGATCTGATCAGTGTCGTTATCCCAGTGCAGATCTGCACATCCTGTGAATCTGTGTTAGTGCTGGCATGAAGAGAGGACATGAACACAGGGGCCCAAAAAAGTCACACAAGCAAAAAGTAAACCATCATGTTTAAATTATTGCTTGCAGAGGCTGTTTAACAGATCCAGAAGGATCAGGCTGAAGAACCTCTTTAAATCTTGCATCTTTAAAAAAAGCAAAACTTTTCCAAATGATGCTGAGCTCACCATTATCCTCTGAGTTGCTGTAATTCATGTACAGAAATGTCACCTAAACTTTCTGGAATACTTCTAGCTATTAAATATGTGAATGCAAAGCAGATTAATTACAGTATAATTAGCCAGTAATTAAACACCAATTAAAGTGGGAGGTTCTGGGGAAACAAAGACAACAGTTATCTTGTGAGACAAAATGCTGTCTTACTGTGTCAAATATAATCAAGAAAAAAATAAACTTTTATGTAAACTTGTATAGAATTAAAGAAAAGTGTACAGCTACAACCACATAAGAATCAACCACTATTGCAGAGTCTTCATCCGGTTGTTACTACAATTCACAGTATTCAGGAAGTGGCTAAAAAGTGAGATTTAAAGAGGCCAAAAGCACAGATAAGCTGTGAAGGACATGTAATTGAGGAAACCTGGAAGCTGACCTAAAACTGTTACAAATTGGTTCTCCTCCACAAAGGGGAACAAGAGAAGAATATTTGTTACTTCTCAGAAATATTTCTCAAGGCTAATCAAGAAGCTCGTTTACATGAGCCCAGTCCCTAGGCGTGGGTATTGAACTGCATTAACTTAAAAGGAGAACAAATACATAAATAGTTCGTAAGAAAGACTGGATTGTCATTTCACAGAATCAGACTGGCTGAGATTGGAAGTGACCTTTGGAGGTAAACTCAAGCAGGGCCACCTAGAGCTGGTTGCTCAGGACCATGCCCACACTCCAAGATGGGAGATCAGTGGCTTCTCTGGGCAACTCGTGCCAGTACTTGGTCACCCCCACCATAAGAAAATGCTTCCTGATGTTCAGGAGGAATCTTCTCTGTTCCATTGTGTGCCCTTTGCCTGTGGTCCTGTCACAGGGCACCACTGAAAAGAGCCTGGCTTTATCCTCTTTGCACCCTCCCTTCAGGAATTTCTATCCATTGATAAGATCTCCCACTGATCCTTCTCTTCTCAAGGATGAACAGTCCCAATCCTCTCAGCCTTTCCTCTTAAGAGAGGTGTTCCAGTACCTTAATCACCTTTGTGGCCCTTCACTGATGTCTCTCCAGTATGTCCATGACACTCTTGCACTACGGAGCCCAGAACTGGACACAGTACTCCAGACGTGGCTTTATTAGTGCTGAGTAGAGTGGATCACTTCCACTTTTCATTCCATAAGTTATGACACATCTTTATTGAGTATTTTGAACACATTAAGTCCTCTTAAAACATCTTTATCTGAATATAAGGTTTTATTTCCCTGACTGTATAATATGAAAATTCTGCTAAATTCTGTTCAATGAATTAGTGACTTTTGTACATCTGTTTTTAAAAATATATACCATTAATGTTGTATTGTGTTTCAACTGAGCTTACAAAGTGTAGTTTTTCTGCTTGTGTTTTGGTTCGTTTTTTTTGGGGGGGGTGGTGCACTCTTTTGATTGTGTGTTGGTTTTTGTTGTTTGGGTTTTGTTTTTTTTAATTAATAATTACACCTGGAAATAAGGCACAACAGTGATGCTGAATACTTTGAAAAAGGTAACTCATTCTCAGCTGGTTGCATGGAAACCTATCTCTTTCAAGAAAATGGTTCTGGTCCTATATGAAGTTCCCAAAGCAAAGTGATTAGCAGGTTTAGCTAGCTATATGTAATATAGGTCACGGCAGTGACTCCCCAGATTTGCCACTTAGAATCCCAGGTTGGCAACTGCAATTATTTAAGTGAAAAAAACCACCAAAACCCAACCCAAACCCAACCAACCAACCAACCAAAACCCACCACAGTTTAGAATACCATGGCTACCTTTTTATCATTGTCATAGAAACTTACATAATGTCATAAAATCAATACCAACTGGATTGTAATTCCTACTCATGTATAGGCTGTATATATGTTCTTATGATATCAGTACCTAGGCAGGAAGAAGAGCTCAATTAAGTGCACTCGTCAAGGAAAAGACCATAGTTTAAGGTCAGCAGTTACTTGATCTGTTTGGTCTGCTGAGTAATCCATCAGAAAATGCATGCAAACTATACAGTTGTCTTTGACTTAACAGTGGTAGGGTCATGTACTGTACTGCCAGTCCCTGGAAAAAAATTGAAGGAACCTGACTGTGCTTTACTGGTTTGGTGCAAAGACAGGAAAAGTGAAGATATTGTAGCAGAATAATCATGAGAAAAAAGGATAGGCATTTAGAGACAGATCCACAGGAAACCAAGTACTACTAGTGCTTCACCTCGTTTGCTTGTATTTAAATTCCAAGTTCTGTGTATCACTCAAGTAGAAACACTCTCTCTTATCCAGTCAACATCAGAGATCCTACAGAAAAACTTTGGTTTTATTTATATGCATAAAGATGCTGATATGAAAGTTAGGGAAATACACTTGAACATGTTTGCTGTGCAAACTCTGTTGAGATTGTAAACCATGAGGTTTACTATCATTCAATAATTATCACTAAGATTTAATGGAAATCAATACTACTTTGAAACAATGAAAAAAAAATTGAGTTCCAGTTCTGCACTTTACCTCATTATGAGCACCTGACAGCAATACAAATTTTAAAAGCAAATTAAAAATAATTCAATTTTTAATATGTACAAGAGGGGACAATTTAATTTCCATCATTTCTGTTGCTTATCAATATTAACGATGTGTTTCTTTTGTCTATAGGTAGCTGTCTTTGGTGCTCTATTAGTGCTTTTTCTGAATATAATTGAAGTCACTAATATGTGTATAGAAGCCTTGAAAGAGCTCTCCATCACCAGAACAGGGCTTTCCTCTTAATATATAATACTTCTACATCACTCTCATTAATGCTAATTGCAGTTACAAGGGAAGAATAAACCCCAAAGTATTATCTAAATGCAGTCAAGCCAACATATATCTCAACAGAGATCTATTCTGTTACTTAATGTTTTTTACTGTACTTCATGAGTGTTTTAGATACTGACATTTCAAACTTCTGGGGAAAAAAATCCAAACCACAAACAAACAAAAAGAGAAAAAAATAAGAGAGAGGCAGGGAAGGAAGAAATTAAATTCCTTTTATATTTTGGTTAATATTAATACTCTGCACCTAAGACATGGGTGATCTGTTTCAGCATGGGTGTTCAGTGGTCTGCCTTCAGAACACACATAAACAGCTCACCAAGGTTTGTTTTATCTGTCTTAACTTCAACAAAAAAATAGGGTTTTCAGAATTCCAGAATATATGGTTCTCTACCACAGCAGTTTACCACAATGTCATGTTACTAAAAAACACTTATTTCACAAATGTGAGCCAAGTATGTAGAAGGATGCGTATATCTCATCACCTTTCCATGTTAATACCAGATGAAATGATGTATTTTAAACATGGAGGGATTTGTCAGTGTTTTTGAGATTCCATATGAACAGACTAATTTTGCAAGGCTAAGACAATGATCTAGACATGCTTTCTCTATGTTTCATGCAGTGTATGTGGCTGTGCTTTATAGTATTCCCACCACAAATCCCATGCCAAGTCCTGAGCTCATTCAGAGTAGATAATGTAGTCCTGCACTGACAGGAAGATTGTTGCCTCGTTAGTATGCAGTCCCACATAAACTCGCACACATGTTAACCCTAAGACTCAGCAGGCAACTCCAGTGAAACCACTGCAGTTGTTCTCAGAGCATAAAGATAAACAGATGAGTGAATATTTGTAAAATGGGGATCTTAGAAGTTATGCCGTTTCTGGATGACATCACAAGGTGATATGCTTTCTGTTCAGTCCCACAGAGGAAGAGTCAGAGACTGTGCGCTTTATGCAACGTTGACTGATTCTGATTTTATAGTATGTTTGTTATTCCTTAAAAATGTAAGGATAGCATGGAGATGAATCAAAGCTGAGTTTGTATGTCAAAAATAAAAGAACCCATTTATGCAAGTCTTCATCTTCTCATTAGCAGGAAGATACTGTCTATGTTCCCTTCACACTTCCAGCTTTCTCCAGGGTGTTACCAATATGTACTTAACACTTCAGGGAGCAGAACAAATGTCTTTTTTTCGAGTTGATAAAAGCAGAAATAACTGTGGATGAGACTGAATTATTGGTAGGACTATTTAGGAACAGAACTAAACGATTTTTTCCAACTGGGGTTTCCAGGTTATGGGAGAAAGTGGAGGGAATTGATCCCTATCAGATAGCATGCTGGAAGAATTATCAAGATAATTTGTTGGGAGAGAATATGTTGGCAAATGGAAAAATATAAAGCTATACAATAAATCTGCAAGTGTCTTTGTGTATTCCTTGACAAGCTTCTTAATTACACAAAGGAATAGATTTCCGTGTACTTCCGAATTCAAAACAGTCATTGAGTTATGTTTGTTGTTAGGCTTTTTTCTTGACCAAGGCAAAGAACTCATATAACCTTCTAGAAAGAGGCAAGACAGATTAATGTCATCAATGTTATCCAATACAGTGATACCACTGATAATGTTAGTGTATGACAATATCTTGTGCCAGGAAATAAATAGCATCACATGTGGAAAAATGATGTTAAAACCAAACTGACAACCAACCATTGTCTCTAAGAGCGGGGAGGGTTAGGAAACACAAAAAAAGAAGCAGCTATGACTCATTCTTTTTTCAACATGAATTTTAATCTGACCAGACTTCTCCATATTTTTTGAAACATTAAATGAACTGAAAATTACTTTTCTCCTTCCTTGCACATAGTTACTAGTCGCTCCTCCTGCCAGTTCTTGGGAACCTGCACAAAACATACAAATTTTAATTGAAAAGTTTGATTTGTCATAGATAAAACAATTCAGGAAGGAAGGAGTAGATTTCATCATGTTACATCAAATTGTTTGGAAAATGACTTAATGAAATATTCTAAGTTGCTGCTTAGAAATGTCTTTTCATTTCATTATGAGAACAATTTATTTTAATGTTGAAATATGAAGACATTCTGAAAAAGTTCATTTAATCCTACTAAAGATTTGTTTGGGTTCAGTTTGCTTTCATATTTTGCCTCCTTTTTTCAACTTTTACTTTTTGTGGAGGACAGGAAAGAATTTAAATCTCCAAATTATTCATCAGATCAGAAGCATTAATTCCTGCACAGCTTTACTCACTCCACCCTCTACTTTCTTAACTCTGTGGCACAAATATAGGCAAAAACTTGTTGCAAAAATTTCGGGAGCAATCATATTTCAGACAAAACAAAAAATCAACATTTATTCTCAGCTGGTGCAAACCAGCTTATCTCCTTGAATTTGTAAGGAACTATAGTGATATAGATGAAGATACAGTCAAATCCATTTCATATGATAGGTGTTTAAATTCTCCTCTGAGCTGCAGTTACGTTCCTGAATTCAGAATTTGCCCCAAAGAACATGATATTCCCTGTGTGGATTTCAACAATGTTTATTATTCACAACCAGTACAGTAGCATAGAATGTGTCGTGTTATCCAATGTTTGGGATCTAACCCACATCAGACATGAAAGTGAATCTTCCTGCTAAAAAATACCCTTGCTCTCTGAGGTGCATGTTGTCTTTCTTCTTCACTTCAAAAGCAAATAACAAGGTGGAAAAAAAGGCTGAGTGTTTCAGAGGCCATGCATTCATCTAAATATTGAAGGGAGATCAGCTCTAGTATCTGTTTTCTTAGGTTGTTTGCGACAAAGTGAAATCCTGACATGCAAACCGAAGTCTGACTCAGGAAAGCACTTATTAGGTAAGGTCTGAGACCAGTGCTTTTAAAATATTTTTTCTTGGTAGAAGGCTGGGAGAGACAGGTTACTGTTTAATTTTAGGCACAGTTTAGCACTAAGAATGTTCAGCGTGTTCCTAACACAGGGATCCTCCCGACGAAAACAGCAGTGAAAACCAACGAAACAGTATTATAATTAATTATAATAAACGCAACAAATGTTGAAACGGACCATGCTGTTGTTAGCCAGCAGGTGTGCCCCCCTCATCTGGTGATCGGAAGAATTCAGATGAACTCAAGCTGACCTACAAAAACAGCTCCATGAGCCCCGGCTTACAGGAAAGAAAAGTTGTGTGGGGAAGCCTCCTATACTACTTCCATTATCCAAAACATATGTGACTTTTTTTTTAACACCTTTTAAAAACAATGCCCCTTTTAGGTGTCATGCTCAATATAACACTTGTTCTCCAAAACTCAGAATTAATTAGAGAAAGAAGGAGAAATAAAAGCCACACTTTTTATCATTACATTTTTATTAAAATTTAAACACCCAAGTGAAAGAGATTTACATAAAAGAATTTGACCTACACGATATACCATACATGATTGAAAATTGCTTTGCCGTTCTTCATAAAATCTCAGTTTGACTGGCAGATAGAATGTAAAAGCAATATGTGAGCTCTGCTTTCATTTAAATTTACACTCTCACATGTCAAATAGAATTATGTATTTTTGCTTAATATTTTACTACAGCAAAGACATTAGTACAGTATCCTTCTAAAGAATAACCCAACATATGCCAAAACAGACAGAATTTTGGATTCTTTTAAATAAAGAATCTTTGTAATAGTCACACTTTCAGAAACTTAAAACGTAAGCAGAAGTCAATGGGGATACTTTTACTGAAAGACAAGGGGATTTGGACCATAACTTAAATTTATTTATTTAAGGAAACTTTTTATGTATCTGTAGACTTCAAAGGAGTTAGGCATCTAATTTCCTTAAGTAAATTTTGGAAACCCGCTTTTCCTGACACAGAGGTCTAAGTCATAAAATCTATTATACTTATGTCATACCAAGAGTATGAGTAACAGGATTTAATCCCATATTTATCCTACCATTGCTTGCAGTGTGATAAACAGATAAGAAAAAAATTTATATTGCCTTCAAATTGGAAAAAATTATTATTTTATTAAATAACAGAAATAAATTCCTTCAAAACATCAATTCACAAAAATACCACTTAATTTAGAAATTTTCTATGAATGATAAAATGAGAAAGATGTGTCATTTACGAAGCTTCTCTGTAAAATATCTGAGGTATAAAACCATTTCAGTCTGATTTCTACGTGTAATAAAGATGATTGCGAGAGGAAAGCTGAACCTAAGCTGTAAATCTTTCACTACGTTGTTCCAAGACTTCCAAGTAACTAATAACAGAATGAAAATGCAGCAAGAAATGACCCAACAAGCTGATATGTGTTGGAACTTCTTGTAGATCTGGATATATGCAGAAGCTGGCATACCAGGTAAAACCAGAATAAAGAAAGAAGTATCTTGAAAGTAGTTACAATGAATAAAGTACAACATAAATCTTCAACTCAGTATCACAGAGAACCATGAAATAATCCATAGTTCTGTGGGAATTGTGCATGAAATCCTTACATCTCTGATGGTTTGACAGGTTTAGCATGACAGTAAGCATATCAAATAAGTGGGCTAGTTCTTTTATCTCTTTCTGGGTAATAGTTTCGTAAGCTGGCTATTGACAACAGTGAAGAGGTCCTTCTGAAAAGCAGCCTCTGTCAATCAATAAAAACAAAAACTATTCCTAAAAGTGGGGGAGAGGAATTTGTATCAGAATAGTGGTGAGTGAATATCCTCCAATAAGAGTAACAACAAACAACCTTACAAAATTGAGTGAAACAAAGAAAAGGAAACTAGGAGAAATCTGATGTAATGAAGTTATCCCAGGGTAAAAAAAGGAGTATTTCTGTAAGAGAAGCATGGATGAACCCTGAAAGTACAAATAATCATTTCTAGGGACAGGAGAATGTGAGGATAGGGCCAAAGGAAACTGCTTGCAGGTGAAGCAGCAACAGAGAGTAGCAGAACTTGCTACAAAGAGTTTTTTGTGTTGGGCCATTTCAAGCGTAGTCTTGGAAATAAAACTAAAAATGAATGTATCATAAGAGAGCAGAAAGAAAAAGAAAAGCACTGGTGGACTGGCGGCTCATGGCTTAGACAGG
>NW_010551160.1:0-22720 GCF_000687285.1 Phaethon lepturus | reverse complement strand
GCCCCCCTGCCCGGGGAGCGTGCCAGCAGCCCTCTGGGAAGGAGCTGGATGTTGCCAGAGGATGTCCTGTGTAGACGCAAGGTTTGGGCCTCTGTACAGAAAATGTGCGAGGGATGGAAAGGGCCCGCGCCGCCCCGCCGGTGCTCTAAGAGATGCTTTGCATCGCGGCGAGGGGTCGGTTACGCTCTGAACAGGAAGGCAAGATCTGGAAGAAGGGAGAACTTGAAGCTCCTCCAGAGGAGATGGGTCACAAGTCATCCTCCCGCGCGTTGGCTTTAGCCAGAGCTGTCCCACCAAAGCAGGGGTAAAGCTGTGCAAAGGGTGTCCTGCGGTGCAGCACGGGCCCCTTTCTTACTGTGCAAAAGGTGTAATTCTGAGTAACGAGGAATTTAATTCCGAGTTTAATTCTGAATTTACAGGTTGTCAAAGAAAGAAAAAGTTCTTTATGAGCCAAACACCCTTTCCAGCTTGCCAGGAGCTGTGAATGACTTCTAACATTACTATTGGGCAATCGTATTTTTATCTGATGTCATTCTTCCTACCCAGCCTTAAATTCCCTATTACTGACAATTAACTCCTTATGTGGTCATTGCTATTCCTGCTCGAGCAACATCGAGAGCTCAGAAAATTCCTTTTGTTTCAGGGATGGCAAACTGGTGAGCATATCTAGCCCACGGGACAGTTTCTTCCACCCTCCTGGGAGTACTGCTTGGGCAGAGGAAAGCAAAATTGGGGGTGATACCCTGTGTGTGGCAAGAGTGGAGGGTTGCAGGGGGGAGGGAAGGAGGAATTTGCAGCCCAGCCTGGAGCTGGCAGGATTTCTTTGATCATTTGATCATGATTAACATTTCTATACTGGATGGGCTCAGAGCACCAGTGGAATTAGAAGTGGCATCTGAACGTACTGAATTGGGTGATCCCAGCTGGCACAGACAGAACTACATAAGGTTTTTAAATAATACAGATCAAAAAATCTGGGCCAGTGCATTTGTTTATGAACACTAGGGCTAGAAAAAGCATTTTAATAAGTGATTTGTGCTGAGTCTTATGTTCTCGTCCTGGGTTTTTTTGTTTGTACTCTCCTTTGTATCTTATTATTATGGAGTATTTCTTTTATGCAAAGGAATCCTGATGCTACACGAACCTTCAAGGATAAAAAGAGACATTTATCTTGTCATGGGTTTTAAGTAGAAACTGCAACCTGAAAGAATTGTTTCTTCTCCATTTCTTAAGAAGACTTTTCTTGTGACGATACATTAATCCTGCAAAGTTAACAAATCAGCCAGTTCACACCAGACTGCATCTTCCTTGTATTTGAGGTGCTGTCATTTGTTATTTAGATATCAGAAAGGTCCAAGACGTGGGGCCCAATTATCACTGCATTATTTTTGGTTTACGCTTGCATAAAGCTGTTACCTTTGAGTTAATTTAAATTAGTATAAAAACTTTTCAAGACACACGCTGCTTTTTTCTGAATATCTAGAAAGTCCCTGGCAAAACTCACAATGACATTTTTCTCAAGATAGTTTCTAATGATAATAATAAATCACATCCAAAGGTGTTTGTGTGCATGTGAAGGCAATGCATGCTTTATTTAAAAAAAAAAAAAAAAGAAAAGAAAAAATACCAAGTGAAATACCAAGTGCAAGAATGATTTAATTTGAGAGTAAAACTGTGTAACTCAGGGCTGTCAGGTTGCTCTCAATGCTAAATTTTGTCCCAATTCTTAATCCAAACTGGTAGTCTGTTTCTTGCAATAGAGAACCTAACCCCACTTTTGAAAAACTGGTTTACTACCTGTAGGTGCTACTGAGAGAAAATCTGGGCTTTTGTCCAGCTATCGTTCCCTTTAAAAAAATTCTCTCTGCTGATAGTCAGAATCAATATTTACCAAGTCAAGAAATGCCATTCCTTGTCTGAACACTCCGTATGCCTGTAGCCAGCTATACCCCATCCCTTTGTTATCACTTTGCTCTGCTGAACAAATGCAGGTTCTTTTCTTAAAATGATGAAAAATCAGAATCGTTAATATTGAAAAAGAGTTATTTTTTTAATAAGTAAAGCAGTAATCAGATAGCTGATATTCAAGTTTGGAGAACGAAGCATAGTTAATTTAATAGGAATGATGAGTTTCATCTGCTGAAACTATAAACGCTATGCAGATTAGTTGCTTTTAATCCCATTTAACTAAAGCTCCCCATTTCATTCTTCTAATCTTTCCTCATAAACAAATCCTTCCAACTTCTTAGTCATGTTTTCTATCCTCCTTGGAATTCCTCCTTATTTGTCTACATATTTTGAGTATAAAGAGAGGCCCAGGCTGAATGCGGGATTCTAGGAGGGACTCTGTCAGTATTGTGCTAAATCCGTAATTAGAAAGGGTTAAAGTTAATATATTTAAGCTACAACAGTGAATCCACTTGATCACACATGACAACAGAAGCATTTATAATTATAATGATTGTCTTACCTCTCAAATGGTCAGACTTAGAGTGTTTAATCTGTGCAGATTTGTTTTCTGTAATGAAGATATTAAGGACATTTCCAAGGCAGTGCAAATTTCACTTGAATTGGGGAAAGAGAATTATTTTTAAAGCATTTAAAAAATCTTACGCCCTGGTGATTTTGGTCTGCAAACAACAATCTCTCTCTTCTCCGCCTTCACTTTAACATAGATCTTTCTGTCTCGGTGTAGCAGGACCCATACCTTACAGCGGTAGCCTCCATACGCCGGCACAGAGCACGCAGGACGATACACAGCAGCAACAGCAGCTGCAAATAACATTTCCGAAACATTTTTGTGCACTTTCACTGAAATGCTTAAATAATACAGTGGAGGTGAAGAAAACCCACATGTCCGTTCTGTCAAGTATCATTAACTGAATACAAACAGTGTTTGCCTGTGTAAATTTTATTATTTAAATATCCCCCGAACTATGCCAAAAAACCAGCTGCATACAGAAACCCCAAAGCTGTTGAATGCAAGGGTGTAGTATTAGACTCTGAGACACAGAGTACAATCATACAACCATCATCTCTTTGTTTTATTACCTCTCTGATACATAACCTAAGACGAACATAGTTTTAAAGTCAGGAACACCATCCATGCCATTTATTGAAAAGGAGCATAGCCCACATTCTGATTATATTATATTTTTTGACGAGCCATTGGCAAACCTGCCATTTCTGTTGCCACCGATGGGCATGAACACAACGCCTAGGAGCCCCTCTCATGCAGTGGGACCCCACCGTGGTAACGACAGTGCCCACCTTACAAAAAGTCTCTGAAGTTCTCAGTACTTTGTATCATCAGACTCAGGCACAGGGTTCAGAAAGTTTGGGGTCTGGGGTTTTTTTCTAGCCAGTGATGCTATGGAATTAATCCAAACTGGCTAACTCGTGAAAATAAATTGTCTTCTCTCCAAAGACTAATTTAGTGGTATGAAGCACATATGCCTGTGTACCTTACCCCACCACATGCACCTGCAAAAGTACACACACGCACACATTTACATGAGGAGATTTAACTGCGTCTAAAAATCAATTACTTCTCTGTATGCACACGTGTTACTAAGATTTATGAAGACTATGCATAGATTTAACTACAGGTTCTGCTTACGTTCCTAAAAATTTAAATCAAAGTATGGTGCTGATGCTCATCATCCCTCTACTATTTACCTACACACCATGAGCATGTGATGTTCGTTTGTATATGGTATATACAGGTGTCAGAAGAAAGACGTATACGGATACACCTATCTATGTATCTGTATATGACCATCATGCATTATTTATAAAACGAGTTTATTACCTATACAAACAATAATTATTCTAAACATGCAATTATATATCCATATTTGTGTGTCTATATAGACTTTTTTTTTTCCTTAATGGAAAACTTGAACTGCAAGCAGCCATGTCAGAACTCAGATGGTTAACATTCACTTCTTGCTGTTTTATTGCATATTACTGTGCGCTCCTGAGCAGCAGGAGCAGATTCAGGCAATTACAATCAAGTCAGGGCACACGCCGTGGCTGAGCAACACGATCATGATGAGGATACTGATGAGGCACTTATCGAAAACCCCACATCATCCACACTCATCAGCCACAACATGTCACCCCAAATGAGGCATCAGCTGCCTTCAAATGGCTCATTGCACACTGTTTACAGCTTTCTTTGGACCCACTTTTGATTTTGCGGTCAGGACTTAGTTCAAACAGCAGCTGACTGGCACTGGCAACCCTCAGGATACGGCAGAGCCGAGTTCCTGGGAGTCAGGAATGTTTTGACACGGGGCCTGACCGACGGAGAGGAAAGGTCCCGGCTCAGTCCCCCCAAACATCAGTCCCTCTGAGTGAGGGGAGTGAGTTATTTCAGAAACGTCTGAAATCAGGCGAGGAGGGGCAGTGGGAGAGAGGGGAAAAGCAAACAAACAAGCAGTCCCACAGCACTTTCTGATGTTATTTTTTTCCTGCCTCCACCTTAACGAGTGGCCAGCAACAGCAATTCAGGCAGAAACATTTTGGACCAGATCCCTGTCATTTCTGGGACGCCTTGAGGCACTTTGGTGGTGTAAAAGGGTCCTTAAAGTGGGGGCACAAGTCGTGGGTTCTCTGTTGAAAATTGTCTTTGCATGGGAATTGCACTAAGCTGGGCAGAAAACTTTTCCTGAGCTGGAAACCTTTCCCCATTACTTACTGGGATTCAGCAAGACCTTTCTTTCTTATTTAGTTATTTCTACAAAAAGCAAGCAAACAAGAAAGAATCAGCAAGGAAGGGTGAGAATACATGGATGGCTCCCAGGGAACAGCCCCCCTGCTCGAGTGAGGTTCAGGGATGACCCAAAAAGGAGCGACTGCAAAACAGAGAGACAGAAAGAGACTTCCCGCAGCCCAGCTGATGGGCACTCAAAAGAGGGGTTTAGAGACTCACTGGAGTAGGAAAGCCCCCATCCAGACCCTTGCCTAAATCAAGTGGAGTCAGAGCTCTGAGCCAGAGATTGGTTACTCCCGCAGAGCATCCTCCTGGGCTGAACTAGAGCTGAGACGCTTTCTCCTGCCACCACTGCCTAGAAACAGGTATTTCCACAGAACGGATTAAAACTAATTTGTTTTGACAAATAGAGATTTTTCTGATGAGAAAGTGCTACGTCATGGAGTCCCTGACACTCTGCCAAAGAGAGGTGAAAGGACCTCAGGGTGAATAGAAATCTAGTCCTTGAACTTCAGTCGTTAGCTGATGAAAATATATACTAATCAATTATTGTCAGTTCATGTCAATTTATGTAAAAGAGACTGGAAAAAATGAAGTTATTTTACTTTACCACTCTTCCTACCTCATAGTATCTTTTGAAATTCATGTATTCATTTATGACAATGACAAATGTCAAAATTCCCAGATAATTGGCTTCCATATCAATTAAAAATTTTATTTAACAAATAAACAAGCTTATGAACTGAAAGCTGAAGTTATTGACTCAATCTTATATGGCCAGCTCAGGCCCATGAAGTAAATCATTAGACAACATTCCCTTTTCTGATTGTTCAGTTAAGATGTAGGAATATATATATATATGGTTACCTTTATGATTACTATCTGCAGCTTGTGCTGTCTGCCTCAATAGTTCTCAAATTCTAGAATGCAGCACGCTCCCTATGGATGCCAAATTGTAGCAGCATATTGCATCATGAAAACATTTAAAGCAAGACCAGAGAATCCATGGAAGTTTTCCTATTTTTGTACATACATCTGAGGGTTTTTTTTTTCTCTGCTGCTTTCCTTTCTTAGCTGTGTGGCACAATGTTTTTTCTCTTAGGGACAGATTCTTCCTGCTGCTTACTAAGATTTTATTTAATGGTAAATAGAGGAAAACTATTTTCCAAAAAGGCAAAATAGATGGTCCCAGGAGAGGCGGAAATTAATTCGTACAATCTGCTTATTAGTCTTATTTATTACAAGCTTTTTTTTTTTCCTTTCCCAGGGATAGCAAGCATTCTACACAAATCCTAAACCCATTAATTTCCTCAGAATAGCTTAAACTTATTGTTAGGACTCTATCATGCCAGCTTCTCTGTGGTGCTCAGCAATACAAGCAGGGGGAGGAGGTAAGGCGTGTGCATGCATTAGGACGGCACAGCATAAAATCCCTGAAAACAGCTTGGCCGAAATAAAATAGAGCTACTGGTGCACAGTGCCGCAAAGACACGAAACTCGGTGTGAATGATGCTAGATAAGACTGAAGCACCGGTGGTAAAGCATCCTAATTACAAACCTGCCGTGCAGGCAGACTAATGGACAGAGCGGCAGCTCTGGTAGCTGTGTAAAAAGGAGTGGAAGTTTGCATTTTTGTGGCTGTATCTTGAACTGAAGTGTGTGTGTATGTGTGTGTGTGTGTGAGAGAGAGAGAGAGAGAGAGAGAGAGAGAGTAAAGAACTGTTTTTGGGTCATCATCTTACGCTCTTTGTGATGCACATTCTAATTTAGGCGAAAGGGATGCATCTTTCAAATGCAGATCATGTTTGCATTAGAAGAGCAATGAGAACACTTGTCACTTTCAGAACATTTATGTGCTAGAAGTACTGTTAGCAGAAGAGCAGTTTAGATAAATTCAAGACTTTTTTTTGCTGATCACAAACATTAAGCTTCACACCTGAAACCCTCAACCCCCTGCTGTGCTCTAATCCTAGCACCATTCACCCTTAGAGACTCAAAGTGCTGTGCCACTGCTCTCAAACATTTGATTGCCCTTACTTTGAATGCCACCACCTGCAAAAATGCCTTTTTATTCCCTTTGAGCCTCTTGAGAAGGAAGTAAAAATGATAATTCATGACAAACATTAATTAATTGTTTACAAGATGATCTTTTCTTTTTCTAACTTCTGTTCAGCAGACATGTTGAGCTGCAAGACTCCACGCTTGATGCCAGAGCTTGTCAAGAGGTCTGCATTGTTGTTTATCACTCAGGCATAGGATAGACTGCAGGTCATTGTTTCTGCAGTTCAAGTAGGACTGTCTAGCTCTTGTTTGAAGAATGGAAGTGCCATGCATGAGTTCCCCAGCATAAAAGAACTACCGGTTCTAAGAAGGAACAGGGATTTAGCTTCTAATGCAGAGTAAATAAACATTTTTCACCATCTCTTGCTCCATGTGATTTCGGAAAGGTCAAGAGGTGCCATTACAGTATTTTAAAAGCTTCAAATTATGTTTAAATAACGTATCGCTAAACTCGGAGAAATCTTATCAGAATTTAAGAACCTATTGTCGTTGTTTTAGTTCTTGAATTCAACATCAGAGGAAGACGTATTTTGAAAGGAATGCGCTGTTGTTAGAAAGGCTGAGATTCACTGAAGGCTTGGACTCGGCTTCTCCCCCAGGCTAAAGCGTAAACCTCCCCCCTGACAATGCAGACTTGATTTAACCGAGTCCTTAAATTCAAGAATTAATTCTACCAGAGATGTTACACCATGCTAATAACTGACCCATCGGAGTATTCCGATGACAGGCTAAAAGAGAAAAATACAGTCAAATTTAAAACAACACCGCCAAAACATTGAAGCCTGGGCAGCAAAATTTATCTCCCCAAATTACACTTACACAGCTAAAGGTGAGAAAACAGGTTTGCAGAGAATCTGAGCTGCCACAAGGCGGCCGAAATCATTAGCAGCTGTGGTGAACAGCACCTTTGCGAGTCAAATTTTGTATTTACTCATATATTTTAAAAATATATATAAACATATGCTTATTTACACACATGTAAGCAGACATGTTTTGGACATGCTGCTCTGTTCCTCTTGCACTAAACCAATTCCAAGAACTTTAAACCACACCAAAAGGCAAAAAGGTAAAGAGAGTGAAAAGTCTTACTTGTAGGAAGTGTACAGTAATACAGCTTCTCGCAGAACTCTGGTTTCCACATTCCGAATTAGGAGCCCTTAGATTACGGCTGCAAGGCTAAAAATCAATGCTATATTTTCTGAGTTAATACTAAGGGTTGCACTTAACAGACATGGAGACTAATAAGGTATGCAGAAGGAGTAAAAGCAGTGCGCAAAAAATTCAGGCCTTCGTCTTGGCGATGATCCAGCACAATGATGTTTCAACCAGATTTTGAAAAAAAAAAAAAATCAATAACATCTGTGGTATAATGGTTAATTAAAGAAGCTCTTCAGCAGAGCTCAAGATGAGAGGCTCGGCCTGAAATTCAGACAGCTGAAGCTTGATTATCAGGAAAGAATGCTTTTTTAGCTATGAGTGGATAGGCCAAAAGCTGCAATGTGTGGAAACGGGGGAAAAAATTGCTTTTATTTTAACTTTCTTTAAGTAATCAATATATGGTTTTCACCTGCATTAGGAGCTGTTCATAGCAAAAGCCTCGTTCTATACATCTATATAAATATAATCCACTCCCTTTGGAATCTATAGATTTAAAAACAACAGCAAAGATAAGCAGGTTGGCTGCCTGCTCTTAATTCACAAATTCTCCATCTTCCCTCCCCACCCCCTGCCCCTCCGGCTGTGCCTTACGTACAAAACCCATCCCACGGCAGATCCCTCCAGCTACATTCTCTTCTTATTTAGTTTAATTTTTAAGATCTGAGCCTTTCAAGATTGAGCCTGAAAGAAATGAATCAAAGATTGAGTATTAAAGCATATCTGCAGTAACCAGACAATTCTATTGTCAACCTCTGCACCTTTCTATCCTGTTCTTTCTAGTATTTTATCACCTCTATCTAAAATGTATATGCACATTTTACAGCCAGAAGGGTCTATCCTAATCCCTTGCATGACACGGGACAGAGGTTTCCAGTTGGTAATTCCTGTGCGTTGTCTATATCCCAGGGATGAGCTGGAAGACACATAGTTAAAAAAAAAAAAAATTCTGATCTGGAGATTTCAAATGACAGAAAATCCACTCCATCGCTTGACAAGTTATTCTGAAAGTTAATTAGCATCACCATAAAACTGCCTTATTTTTAGTCTGATTTTTTTCTAACTACTTGTGTCTTGGTCTGCAAAGTTCAAGAGCCCTGGACTATCAGAAATCATCTCTCTGTAGAAATTACAGACCATGGTAAAGCCCGCTCTTCATCGTCTTACAGATAAACTGAAAAAGATGGTACTTCTTTACTTTCTTACCATAGACAGACTTTCTTACTGCAGACAGATTTCCCAGATTTTTTCTTGTAACTCTTTTCTGAACCTATTTCACTCTGTCAGAGTCCTTTTCAAGGGCAGATAGAAAAACACAAGCTCTTCTTCCAGCAGCAGTCTCACTAATGCTTAATATTAGGGCTCTGGCTTCTACTTAGTTTTTCCCCATTGATCCCATCCAAAAACTTCTTAGCTGCCAACTCCCACACTAAGGGCTCAATAATTTTTAACCCCAATTATTTCAACCTTTTTTGCCAAAATGCCTGTCCCTTCCTTAAAAATAAGAGCAACATTTCTTCTTCTAGAAGATGAAAATACCTTGTATTCGACCATGTTATAAAACACCTTGTTAGAAAGAGTACAGCTCTGCAAATATAACAATCCGTTTACTCTGCAACGCTAAGTGAAGCATCTCCCACGTATTGCAACTGCCAGGAACTGCATTTTCTATTTTCTAGGAAATTCCAAAATGGAATTCAAACAGATAAAAAATATTTTTTAAGTTAGCCAGCAAATGAAGTTTCAGGAAGAAAAATTTTGCTGGGTAAAAATGATTTATTTAAATAATTTAAACATTTCATTTAAATGTTTATTTTAAAATTAATATTGCTTCTATTTACATATTGCTTCTTAAAATGCACATAAAAATTAATTATCAAAACATGTTCCAAAATGTTAAAACAAATTGTTTCAACACTGGTGCAGTGTTTCCTTTTTTTTTCCCTAGGTGCAATTTCTTGAAAACATTACTTTTTCCAGATTTTATAAGTCTAAGGGAAACCACACTGCTCATTAAAAAAAATTATAATAAATGAGTTTAACTCACACTAATGAAAATCTAAGTAGGCAGGCTTTCTTTTTAACTGTAAGGCACAAAGTAGCAGTAGAAATAAAATCAGAAGTTTTGTGAACTCAGAATTTTCAGGGCAGGGCTTCCAAAAGCAATCAGGATCGATTTACTTACGCTTCCATTTAAATCAATGTTAGCTTTACGGCTGTCTTCAAAGGGAGCAGACTTAAGTCAAGAGAGAGTGCAAAGTAAAATCCTGCCCCCTCAAACTTTCTGTCAGAATTCTTCAGATCGCTCTGGAGTTCAAGTGGAATTTTCCTCAGCAAACAGCATACCCAGTGCAAAGATCTTTTATGTCATCAGTGCTGAAGAAATGAAAACATCAGCAAGTACATATTTGGAAATATAACTGCATTCACAGTCAAAACCAAAGGAGACAGATATCATTAAGAAATAGCTGCACCTGACTTATTCCATGTCAGCTTATGTCCATCGGTGCATTTTGTTGTTTGTCCCAAACGTATCTTAGCATACATTTATTCCCCCGAATTAAGTTTTATTTGATATACATATATGACATCCAAGAAACAGATAATAATCTTTTCTTTTTGTACAAGAACGGTTCCCCATCCCTTAGAGCTGTGTTGCAAAGCATCACGTTAACTGTTCTCTGCCACGATTATAACCTCCTGCAGGCACTGGACCATTTCCAGTTGCCCTGTCTCACACAAGATGAGAAGAGCACTGGCAAAGCCTCCTTGCTCTCCCAACAGCATCCAAAAGAGCCAAACATTCCGTTAATAAAATATTTCTGCCTGTAGACCTCCTCACGTGAACTGACGTCTCTCCACTCTCCAGTAGCCCCCAGTGAGATCCCTTGCAAGGGTCCTCTGAACAGGCAGAGTCTGCCAAGAGATGACACACTGAAATGGTGTAATTTTAAAACCTAGCTTTAGTAATGATCTGGCATTTAGCTAGGTCCATCAGCCCTACCTCTCACAGTCCCATTTAGGTAATCAAGTAGTTCATTCTTATTTGGCATGTGTCGTGCCTACTCATTGTTCCAAGGAGAATTCCTCCCAAAGAGGACCAGGGCCTTCAGCCAGATGAATGGTGGCTGTCAGGGCTGCAAAGGCGGGCAATGGGGTTAGCACTGGACTAAGGATTTGAGACTGTCACATTGGCATTGATCATGCCACTGATGGTCTCAGGATCATCTAGAAGGCCCAGGAGCCAGACATCCAGCTGAGAAGCTGAGGTGGCATGAAGATTGTATGTCATCCACACAGACTGATGTGTGTCAAGAGATAACTTTGAACTTCCCTGACCTTTCCAGACTCTCTAAGAGGACCTCAACACCAGACTGCCTTTCCTCTCCTTTCCCTTAGAAGGTGTCAGTTGACTGTGGCATGGCATTGCTCTACTTTGAATACCCAGGCAGTCCTATCTCTCTGGCACCTCGTTGGGAGCTTTTGTGAACCCTAGAGTCCCATGAACCTCTTTCCCACCATTTCCTCCATCCCACATCCATGTCTGTTCCAAAACTTAGTCATAGGTAATGTTTGCAAATCTTGGCCCATACGATCAGGAAATTTTCTCATTTTCCCTAAAACTTGTTCCCTCTGAAGGCGCAGATTCCTGAAATCCATTGGGCATGCAGACACCAAGGGCAGGATATGCAGAATCTTGGACATGTGACTGGTATCTAAATTACTGGGTCTGTCCTGTTGGTTTAATCACAGGACTGATATGACTGGGAGCTGGGCACAGCACCAGGTTTAACACGTGCAGACCTCTCACAGCATTGCTTCAAAATCCAGCTTGAGAAACCAGCCTGTTAATCATGCTTCAAAATCTGCTGTTTTGCAATGTCCAGGAATACACTGGAAACTTGAACTGCAGCTGACTTCTGTAGTTACTTTGGACAACTGAAACCCACCAGAAGCTTGCAGAATGCTCTTGCATCTCTATGAACCTTAGAAAAGACCAACGGTACTCTTAACGTACGTCTGGGATGACATTTCTGGATAAGATACTGAGCTCAGAAAAGTTACTTAAGAGCTGGCTTTAATATACCTAGTCATAAGAGAGCAGGATTTTTTTCTGTGGTTTGTTTCACCCCTGACTCTCCTAGAAGGTCGGAAACAATCAGAGCACCAATGTACTTCACACACTGTAGCCCACAAAAGAGACACCAAAGGTATCTTTAAGTTACCGCAGAACTGAAGGGTAATGTAGAAATGTGAAGCTCTGTATTTAACATCTAACTTCTCTGAGACCAGAGTGTAACTCAAAATGTGCGTTGCAGTGGTTGACCTGGCCTGCAGGCAGAGTAGACTCTCCTCTACTTGCCTTGGTCTGAGCAAAGACAGGTTTGTGTTTTCTCTTCCTGCTTTAGGCTGAATAAAGAAGCCACGATACATGTTTGCATCGAAAGAGGAAACAACTGGCGTGGGATGATCATGAAGTTCCAATGTGTTATCAGTTTTGATGTTTTTCTTCCGTATGCTTAGGGAAGGCGTGCTGAAGGAACACTTCTGAGCTGAATTAATGGGAGGTGAATTTCAGAATTACACTCTGCAGTTCAGCCTCTGAACTCTAACCAGCAAAACGAGATTCAGCATGAGATCCTCCCACACTGCTTCAAACACACACACGTGGACACGCACACACTCCTGCAAAGTCTGAAGCAGCATAGCAGCTGGCAAAATCGAGAATTAACAGCCAAACTGCATTCCAAAAGAGCTCTTGCTCAACAGCCTCTCCTTAAAAGTACTCAGAGCCACATGCCTCGCTGATAAAAGATACCTCATTTCTGCCTGTTTTTTCTGTACCTCTGTTTTGAATTCTGCAAGTTTTCATGCTTCAGTGTTTTGGATAGCAGTGTGTGAACTGCAGTGAAAAAATGACAGGTAAAAGCTGATAGAGGTGATCGAGTTTAAATAGGATCTACCTGGGTCAGAGGAGCAGTGAGGTAATGGATCTCTTTACGCAAATGAATCCGAAAAAGCAAAGGTTTCAGTTTAGAGAATGAGCTGCTTTTAATTTTGCCTGAACTGATTCATCTACGCCCTGATTCATATATCCAGATTGATGACGTTACCCCCACCACCGCAGAAGAAACACAGAGCAAGAAGCAGACCTCCGCTATCTTTGCAGAAATCTGGAGCAAGTCCATTGACTTCTGGGAGTTACTCTGGGTTTACAATGAAATAAATGAGAGCAGAATCTAGCCCAAGAAACCATAAACTCAGCTGTTATCGGGCAGAGTCTTAGAATTCACTATTAATATCTGCACTGAGAGCTATTCTGATTACAATTGCAAAATAATATTTTATATCCACTTTTACTATCTTATTCAAATACAGGAAATGAGTCAATCTTCAGAGAACAGAAAGACCAGTCAAAAGAATTGGAGAGTTGTATAATTCAGCATCCAACTTTGAAGTGAAGGAAAGGAAAACTGATTCCTGCAAACAGTCTGCAAGCGGGACTGTTAACACATTGCTAAAGGTCATACCCATAGACTCTCTCTCGGTACGGTGGTTTCAGTTGTTCTCTTCAAAGCACATGCAGTCATGTGGATGCCCTGCTTCACTAAATGCAGAATGAGTGCAAACACTGCTGAACAAGAAATGGCCACCCAAATCTTCCTACAGTAACTCACTGTGAAGGAACTTGGGATTCTCTGGATGAAGAAAAGTGAAGACAGCACCTGCAATTTGCATTACTATTTCCATCCGATACTAATCATAGCTCTCTTAACTTTGGGAGGTTTGAGTACAAGTATGTTTTGTATAGCTCCCACTTAAAGATGCATTTTCTGTAAAATCCAGCTAGACCCAACTCACTTGCTTTTCACTCTAAACAAAGTGTTAAAAATAGAGACGAAACCGCTTGGCCTTCCCTGGTGTGAAGGCTCCAGCTGGCTCTGCTCTTGGAGCTCAGGCTCTCCTTTCCTTTAATGGAGTGTTAGGGACATGGCTCAAAAAAGAGGCAGCAGCTAGTTCTACTTTTGTCTCTTATTTTTCATCGAAAGCCCATGCCTTCTAATGCTTTTAAGAAATCCAGTTCTTCGTATTTACGTCATGTGCTGGTTTTCACTGGTGTGGGAGTGAAGCCACTGAGGTAAAAACAGGCTTGCAGGCAGGTCGTACAAGACTATCCAGGACTTTGGATATGAACTCAGGTGCTGGTTCACTACATGCTGGTAGTGCCATCTAGGGCAGAGTTTTAAACTACCTGAGATACTCTTATAGGACAGCCACAGCATTAAAAAGAAGGGATACAGGGTCCAGGAATGACAAAGCCTAAGGAATCATCAGGAAATAAGCTCAATGAGCTCCTAGCTGAGGAGCCAGGAGCTGTGAGAAGGAGCTCTAGCTTTGGCTCTGCGTTTAGAAATTCCCACAGCAAGGAAAAAACGAGGTTGCCTGAGCTGATCGCTTGCCATTTTGTTTACCTCCAATTATTGCCCTGGAGATTGCCCAGAAAGTCAAGTATTGTACCTGTCCTCTAAAAGAACAGTGCTCTTGCTCAGTGGACGGGGAAGAGCCTTGCTGTGATCTCCTCCCTGGCCAAGCGCCGGAGGGCTGCTCCGCGAGAGGGATGGTGCAGCAGAGCCTGGGGGTCGGGAGCAAGGGCAGGCACAAAGCTGTGAGCTTCCCATCAGAAAGTGGGGACAATTCTTAAAGCGTGGTCTCTATGAGAGAGCATTTTAAATTAAAGGTCTTTCATAATGGAGAGGAACATTATTTCTAACATATAATTCCATATATTTTAAGGCACTGTAGGGTACTCTAACAAGAGACACTTCAGCAATCCTTTGAAAAAGAAAAATTGTGAATTATAGACTTGGCTGCTTCCTCCTAAACAGCAATGGTGCAGGCTACTCTGGTACGCCTGTCTGGGTCACTTCTCCCATGGCTCTCTTAAGCATTTTGCATTTAACAGGAGGAGGGCTTAAAAATTACTGACAAATCAAATGGGCAGAAATGATCAGCAATGTCTGTTGAGCACCCCCAGTAAACTATAAAAGCATTTAGTATGCTAATTGTTTTGAAATTACATCAAACTCCACTTCAGTTATTGAAGTCTGTTTTTTCCCAGTGAAGCCAGGTTACCACGGTCATGTTAATTACAGAGCTCTGCGGGAGCGTGAAGTCATTGTATGGTGGATGAGATATAGGTCTCACTTCCTCATTTTTTTTCTTTATATTTTCTTCTTTGAGCTGTTTTGGGTATTATTAACCTCATGGACAATAAGAGCAGACTGTGCTTTCCTGCTCCATGGGGAGAGAGAAGCCCATACAGGCTTGAGGCTGTTGCAGTCCTCCAGCAGAATCAGGATCGTGATACACCAGGTGAGGCGAAAAGTGAGACGGGGGACAGCACAGACCACGCCGGCGAGCACGCACACCCTCCTTGCCCTCCACTACCCCAGGGCACACCGCGGCAGTGGGGAACCTGCGCCTTACCCTTCCAAAGGGGTGATACCGCAGAAGGGCTGAGACTCAAATAGCTTTGTCCGGAGGCTGGGTGGGAGCTGAGGGCTCCCAGCACGTCGCAGCTCCGTCTTCAGAAGCCTGAGGTTGGTCTACGTAGAGGCACTCAGGAGAGATAACTTGAATTTACTAAAGAGAGCGGTTTAAAGCGAATGCTTTAAGCTACATTAAACACCTCTCTGCTCTCATCCGTTTCAGTTGTAAAGAAGTATTGTCTGTTCTTTTTCCATTTAAATTAGGTTGACCAACAAAATATATTGCTTCTTCCTAAAAACCTTCCCTGCCTTATTCACTTCAGCACTAAACTCCTTTGTTTGTTAATGAATTAGCTCTTGTGTACCCATATCAAGGCAATGATGCAAAAATTCACTTTATAACAATATAGGAATGTATCATTACCCTAATAGATAAGTATTTTGAACTGTGTATCTGTTTGGCTAAAGGAATCCTTAGTTTGCAGCAGAATGCAGCAGCACATCGATTAACTGCTGCATAAAGCCGAACCCACAAACTACCTGCGTTGCAACTGAATTAAGACGAATACCCGCACAAACGTGACCTGATGGCACAGGGCGTTGTTAGCGTCAGTGCTGTCTGGTTCTCGGGGAGGGAGTTACATTCATGCAGCGGCTCATCCCTCTCTCCGTGTGCGAGAGTGACCCTCGGCGCAGAGTGGTTCACCCAATGCAGCTGAAGGGGTTCAGCTCGTCTGCAGCAAACAACGTGATGCGTTGCGCACACGTGCTCTTAGGACAGCGCAGCTCCCTGAGTTTCCTGCCTTTCATCTGTTTACGCCACAGCCCTATTGTCAAAGAATTTTTGTTTGTTTGTCTCTTCCTAGGGTGAGTGGGAAGGTGAAGGAAATGGATCTGCGGTTTAATAAAATTTTTGAGTCTTTGTTTAAGCATGTCCCATACAGTTATGTCTTCCCTTTGATATCTTTTCCAATTTTAATTAACAGTTCACAAGTGGATAAGCTAAATAGCCATTTAGAACTATGGAAATGTAATTGCTCCACCATCTGGTCAGCTGTAATATTTTATGATGACTCTATGAAGAAACAATGTTGGTTTTTTACCACCACTGTAAACCACCATGATGCTTTCAGAGCGCAGTTGTGCAGATCTGGATCCTGCCCCAAGGCCATCCTTGAACATGAAGACCAGCTTCCTGAGCATCACAGCTGATGGCCATGATAGAAATATCATTTATATTTCCCTTCACTTGTTTTGAAGTTAATGCTTACAGATGCTTTGGCTACCTTTGTTAAGGTAGCAGGAACACTGAGCGAGCTATATGTTTTAATTTTTTCTTACAGAATTCTGGTTACCGTACAATACATAGAGTCGAGGCAAAGGAGATATCATTCCAAGACCAATGTGATATTCTTTGTATTTACACTGCTACTTCAAAGGGAAGAAAAAAAAGTCATTACCATAACAATGTGCAGTTCATGTATCACAACTGTAATAGAACTCCAGTAACTTGCTGGCTAGAGTCTTGGAAATTTAAATGTAATAACACAGTTTTGCTGCAAATGTCTGGTGGCAGAGGCCGTTCCTTAGGTGCTATTGTAGAAAGGACGTAACTGCATTGGAAATGTATTTATTCTTTCTGAAAGGAAGGACAATGGTGCGAAAACCAGGAAAATTATCTGCAGAAATTTACATTTTTCTTTAAGTTGGTGACTGAAAAACACGTAGATATTATTATTAACAGTGCAAACTCTCAGAAACAGCTTTGGCAGATTTAAAACTTTGATGAGGTCTTATATAAAGACAAATAGTGAAGAGATGATGTATACTGAAATTTCTATGGACAAAATTCTATGAAAGTCAGTAGGAATTTTACCACTGACTTAAAAGGAATCCAGACTTCATCCCATACTGGAAGGACCTGAAAAAGATTCAACAACTTGAACCCAGCTCGTTATAGGGAAGTGTAGTGAGGGACAAAGAATTGGCAGCTCATCTATACAAACTAGAATTAGGACTGAATCAGTCAAGAAAAGACAGATTAATTGAAACAATAGTGACTGCTACTTTGCAGCTAGAATAGACAAGAGCAATAAAACCAGGTTAGGAGATTTTTTTTTTTTTTTTTAAAGATTCCTTTAGTATTTGCCTTCTATTCCTACAAGTTCTGCTGGGGGAGGGTGTGGGGGCCATGGCTGTGTGACAAACCAGGGTGGGGAGTGGGGATGCTGCTCTAAGGCTGGTGCTAATGCAGCTTTTGCAGAAGTTCCATCTGCTTGGGGAGGATGGCAGGGACTCAGCTCCTCACTCTGCCTTTGACTGTTGTCAGGCTATTCCATTTGCAGTCAAAGGAGTGAAGCTGGTTACTGATATATCTGTGTTCTCATCCTTACATCTTCACGCTACCATAACACCATCTGCTATGTACCCTCGCTCCTGTCTGCTGTATCTTCAATTTCCCACTTACACAAACCAACCACTTCCATGGCTCTGATACCTCCTACAGTCTCCCAGCTGCACTACTGGGGGATTGCAAGCCATGGCCAGCCCCCAGGCTGAGCAAAACAGGTCTTGGTGGGCTCAAGCTGGAGATTCAGCCTTGGAGAAGCTCAAGCTTTGCAGCCACCAATTTTTACAGTACTTGTGGGAAACTCTAACAAATGTGGTTGAAACTGGCCCATGTGCTCAGAAGTTGTGGTATGGAAACATGAAGGATGGAGGAGAGAATGAACCAAGGGAAAATTTAGAAAACACTGAATTAAAGTCTTTACATTATTCTATTCCTACCTCACCCATAGCAGCTAATCACAGCAATCAAGGAACTGAAATACTGCCAACAATCAATCCCTTATAGGCCATGGGATAACTGTCAGGTAACACTGAATAAAGCAGAGAGAAGGCAGATAACCGTGCATAACCCGTGCTAACTAGAATACCAGACACAGTACCGAGACCAACAGAGGACTTAAATTTGTGAACTAGCGACTAGTGAGACATGTATGAGAACTACACAAGTCACCAAATAATTTCTTCACATAAGGAGACAAGATATTGCAATGTGCAATGATTTGTCTAGATGTTCCCTTCCCTTACTGGCAAATCTTTACATCCTATGTGGTGAGAAGTAACTCAAGGAAAGTATCCACCCTGGAAACTGGAATTATGAACTTAATTGCAGACTACCTTACTTCAATGGTCACTGGCTAGCACAAAGGGGATTTTGCCTGTGATTTGCACGGGGAATACAGGACTCATTATCTTGCTCAGATGAGGAAAGAATTAGCACCTTCAGAACATTTCATTTTTTTTGGCATTGGACAGAAATATCAGATTTTGCTGGGAGGTTATGGAACTCCCATGAAAGCCTCCCATGAAACATGACCCAGCGCAAACAACTGGAAGTGATGCAGAACAACAGGCTCGTGGTTATCTAGGCTCCTAATGGCCGTGCCTATGTTAGCATTTGGTTTTGGAGGAGCACTGAGGTTTTGCAGCAAATCCCCCAGCCATCTCCACTTACCGTGTGTTGGTTCAGACCACAGAATGGCTTTGGTGTGCGCTGACTGGATTCCGTCCCTTATCACATCCATGGCTACTCGGAGCCTCCTGACACCGCTGGGGTTTGGATTTACGTCCCCCCGTTTCAGACTTTTCTTCAGGATCTTTTTCCTTTCTTGAGCAGTGCGGTCCTATGGCACAGCTGGCATCAGTTCCAAGGCTGTGCACTAGAGGGCAATTACACTCGTACACGCACGCCGGTTCATTACAATAATATTCTAGCAGTAGTGCAGAATACGTTGATGCAGATATCCTCAGTTACCTGCAGGATTCTGATGACTACAAATCATTCACTGCGGGCTAGAAAATGGTACTTTTTAGCTGTCTCCATTGTATAAGATAGCTTTGCATTTTGAAAATTACCTGAATATCTTATTTTTATCCACCTAGGAGATGAGTCTCCTCAAATAATCCTATTTTCTACTGATATCCATTTAGATATTATTTCTTTACCCATCTTTTTTAACATTCAATTTAAGAATGCAGCACCACTGATTATATGTCTCTATAGTCAGATATTGGAAAACAATTCAGAGTTCAAATTGATGTTTTGTTGAATTAGATTTTATTTAAGGTTGTATGTCTTTCAGAGAGAAATATTCCCAGTTTTGCACTGAGTAAAAGTATATCTTCTGATACCTGAGTCTGATTTAAAACCATTGAGCTCAGTGCATTTTGTTTTTTAGTTCAATAAAAACAGAGAAACACCCAAATTTTGTTTGTTCTTGTCAAGACATCAATTAATTGTTATCGTCTACAAAAAGATGTATTTCTTTTTGTATAAGATAATGACTCGCTACTGTTTAGGAGCTGCTGTGTCACCTGCTTTCCGACGACATCGTGCCTCACTCTCTCCTAGTATTTGTTAGCCACAGCATCTTGCAGGTAGGTGTGATGAGAGTACCTTTAATGTCTGTCACCAGGAGAAACTTATGTGAAGAGAGAAGCGAAAGGCGCTGACACAAAGCTTTGTGAGACCTCAACAAAAAAAAACTGGCTGAGAATAATTCTTCATGTGAATTACCGGAGACCTAGAAGGTAAATGACAGTTGCTGGCACTGAAGGAGGAGACGATTGCTAATGGCAGAAAAAGGGCAGTAATGCAGTCTTCCAAGATTTGGCCAAGCAGAAGTCATGTGAGCTTTTAGTGAGATAGTGAGAACTGAAGATAGATTAGAAGGATCTTAGATAAAATAAGAGGGAAGGAAGCAATTTCTGCTCTGTTATTATTCAAGTAAAATACAATAGTGCCTAAAATAACCAAGATCTGCTCCAGAATCACTGGATCCATGATTCTCTCCAAAAAAGAAGGCAGACTTACAACTGTGGGTCACCACACGTACACACCCCAACAGGAATTAGATCTAGAACACAAAAATAACATCTCCTGGCCAAAGTCCTCGTCTGACATACCTGGTTTCACCTGAAGATGTGAGCTAGACTGTCCCGTATTCAAGGCCCAGCGTACTTGCTGAGTTTCTGCCAGAAACCGACCAAGTCTGGAGATCCACACTGCGGTCCTGGGGACCACAGCATCACCCTTGGGATGTAAGTGATCCTTTCTATGGTGCAATACTTACTTGATGCAGCCGATGAAATTCTCAAGACTGCCTTTTTCTCTAGCTTCCAACTGACCCATGGCCCAGAGTTCACCGCTGCAGGTCCAGCAAGACCCCTCTTAAGATCCCGGTCCTCTGGCCAGAGCATGTGTCAGAGGAGCCCATCCCTGCTGCTGGCTGTTCAGAGTGTGCAGCTTGCTGCCTCTTGTCCCTGAAGAAGCAGCACCTGTGTCTCTTGATTCTGTCAGCTGAATATCATCCATTCTTCCCCTTATTACTTAAAAAAAATCATGAAAAAGGTAAAGGCTGTATCAAATTCCCAGCCTGCTATTCCTACTGTTGTGTTTCAACCTCTTCTCAGATTCAGGGATGGTTTGGTTGCCAGAATTTCTCACACTATTTAAGACTATTGGCTTATCTTTCTTCCAGAAAGCTTATTCAATGAACCTATAGGGCATTTTTTCTGGATACAATGACCCAAAATTTGAAAACTGAGACAGGCACCTTATTTGCAAGTGTGGTTTTTCATTCTTCTTTAGCATTCTTGTTATTGCGCATTTAGAAACATGAACCACTTTTCTGCTATCCCTTGATAACAAAGATCTCTCAGCTGTTTACAAAGAACAAACTCCTTAAGTAAGACCAGGATAGATTTTACTTCAGCTAGACTGTCTGGGTCAGGCTGCAAGGGGCATAATTGTTTATTTATGGGTACATTAATGATAAGAGGCTCAATGAAAAGACAAGTGAGGTGCCTTGGACAAGGAAGAGAAGATGGGATAGGACAGGGAGAAGATGTAAGAGGGGCAGAAAGGAAAAAAGAAATAAACCAACCCTGAGAATGCAATGAGATAATCAACCAACCATCAATGGATAAACAGAGACTCATGTGCTCCAGAAGCCTGCAAATATCCCTGCCAGCTGCAGGTCGGTGAGTTCTCCTTGCAGTTTCTCCTAAGGATGGAAATTCAGTGGGACAGTATAAAAGAGGAAAAATCCTCCCTGGGTCATCGTGTTGTCAGTGGGAGATGGGGAATGGAGGGGAGCAGAGCAGGAGAAGAAAGGACTTTGCTGCACTCCAAGTAGCTCTGACTTGCTACTTGGAGTGCAGCAGTCCATAAAAATAACCCTGAACAATCTGTGGTGAAGGGTAGTACTTTAAGTAATTTCCTAAAAATTATTAGAGTAATAGTAATTCTGGATGGGAAATTCAAACATCAGATGTCCAAAAATGCAACTCAGATCAGAATATAGCTACTATATGGAAAGGATAAACATAAAAAGCAGAATGGAAAAATTCAAGTGAAAGAATAAATATACTGTGTGAATATTACCATTTGGTTCCACTAACATACTAAGCAATCTTCCATTTCTAACTTAAACCCCATGTTTCTTCTCAAGTTCATTTTTTAATGAGTTATCATGATTTTTAAATACCAGGGGAAGAAAAATTAAAAAGAAATGAGCTGTTTGAACCCTGCAAGCCCCCACAGCAATTTAAAGATTATACTGTGCTAAGAAATACATTCCTTCCTTTAAAACAAAAGATTGGAATGATGTGCAAGGGGAAAATACTTCTATATTTTTAATAGAAACAGTATTATATGTAAAAAAGCTGGCCACACAACTTTTCCATTAATTGAAACAGAATACCATCTGGAGTTTTTTTCATATTCATTAAGGCCAGCATCTAAACGAGCAGGTATATATACTGCAAACTATAATGTACATTATATACAACACAATACAATTATATACAATTGTACATTATGTACAATATACAACATTGGCACTGATGTTTTCCTCTGTCTTTTGTATTTGTCACACTTATTGCTCATTGATATCAAAACCTATGGATATACAAAATGTTATATGTATAACAAAAAATGCTCTACAAATATATTAACAACAAAAAGCGAGCCAAGGAGAATCTCCATCCCTTACTGGATATGGCGGGGAACATTGTGTCCAAGGACGAGGACAAGGCTGAAGTACTTAATGCCTTCTTTGCCTCAGTCTTTAATAGCCAGTCCAGGTACCCACAGGGTATTCAGCCCCCTGAGCTGGAAGACATGGATGAAGAGCACAATAAACTCCTCATAATCCAGGAGGAAACAGTTAAGGACCTGCTAAGACACCTGGACACCCACAAGTCTATGGGGCCTGATGGGATCCACCCA
>NW_010551159.1:11990-14271 GCF_000687285.1 Phaethon lepturus | reverse complement strand
CCTCGCCGCTCCCTGGCGCGCTGGCCGCTCCGAAAGGAGAGCAACAGCACCTACGTGTGGTCAGCCCGAGTTAGGCACGGCTTAACGCTGGGTAGTAACCCCGCAAAACCCGAGCTGGAAGGGGCCTGGAGGAAAACGGAGGCATAAAGTCGTTATACTACCTTGCACAACTTGTTGTGCTTAGCTTTGGTTGCTGAGGGTTTAGGTGTATGGTGCTGCCACGATGTTCTCCTGGGGGCTGCGGGTGCTGGCCATCCCTTGTCCCTCGTTATTTTTTTTGGCACTGGTCAATTCCAGTCCCCTTTCACCAAAGTTCCCAAATATATTAAGTTACTTCTTGTGCTGTGGAAATAAGCAGGGAAGAGGGGACACCTGGGTGAGCAGCCCTGTGCAGCACGGGGGGAGTAAGGGAGGGGGTCCAAGCCCTCTTACACCCTAGCAGAGCTTGTGCTGGAGGAAGGCAACACCTCAAAAGCCATAGGCTAAACACACTCCTGTGTGTCCCCTTCAAAAACACCCAGCACTGATCAAGCAGGTGTTTGCAGCACCCCAGCGGTGTCCCCGAGGAGGAGCTCAGTGTTGGTGTTTCTGCCGTTGGTGTCTACACAGGGTGCGTGTGGCAAATCTGCTTTTATGGGCTCTGCTCCTGGCACTTTATTTCAGCTGTAGGTATTGGAGTAACTGTGGCTTGGTTTCTGATCGCAGCAGGTTTCTCCCCACTGCCCTTAAATGTCTGTGGTTTCCCTCCTAAATTATGGCTTCTTGTGTGAGGAAAGCGATGGACTTGGGCAGCTGCCTGCAGCCCGTAAACGTCCTCCTTCGCTGTCCCGAGCTGCAGGGATGAGGCAGGACAAGGTGTTACCCAGGAGGCAGGTCTGTCTTTCCTAATACCCTGTTCTACTTGAATACGCTGGGCATTGCTGTCCCCCTTCCTTCGCACTGCACCAGGATTGAAGAGATTTATTTCCTCAGGGCTGTTTTTAGCAGTGACACCGCAGTTAAGCCCATCAAGCCTGGCATGACGGCTACCTCGCTGGGTCATGGCTACCTCGCTGGGTTGCAGCTCCGAGGCGCAGCCGGCTGGAAGCGGGTTAGCTGCGCCAGGCGTGTTGAGCAGCACTTTCTGCAGCTCGCGAGGCCCTGCTGGCACTCCGGCTACTCGGGCTTTGTCTGGAAAGCATCAGGACTGGAAACTGGTTTTTTGCTTCTGTATGGCGGAGTCCAGCAGAGCCTGGTCCCTTTTGGATATTCTGCTGTGTACATCCATCTGGGTGCGTTGTGTGACATGTCAGACTTCTGAGCCGCTGTGTCTTGGATTTGCCAGACAAAATGCTCGTGTGATCAGCCCTAACCTGCTGCAGTCAAAAAGAGCCAGCACAGGAGGGACCTATTAAACTCCTGTGTTAGATGAGATGAAGCTTTTCCTGCAGACTGACTTTTCTTCAGCCATTGCCTGCAACTCCTTTGCCGCTTCTGCTGTAGTTGCTTTCAAAGCAAAGGAAGCGTTTGTAGCTCTCTCCCACTAGAACCTCTTCCCAAGACTTTCTTTTTAAAGTCTGTTTTATCTCTGAACGTAGAGAAGTTCTTTGTTTTTAATAACCTCTGGACTTTTGTACTGTGAAATTCACTGTACAATGGCTTCAAGCAACAATTATAAAAATGTAATTTTCTGTTATGTACATTTTTATTGTCTCATCCCAGTTGAACTGGATGCTTCCAGAAGAAGAAGTGATTTCTGTCCAGAAGTGTCTATAAATCAATGTGGACAAAATAAGAGGGAAAAACTGAGGTAAGAACTGAGTGTGGAGTTGCGCCGGTGGCAGCTGGTGGCCTTGGGTCTCCAGCCAGGAGCTCTGGCCCTTGGGGTAGGCTTTTTGTCAAATATTAAATAACGGAATAAATAAATAGCGGGCTCCAGCTAATCCACTCTTAGAGGATACAACAGAGGTTTTGTGCAAACCACCATCTCTGCGCTCGGGCACAGCCGGTGGCAGAGCTGGCCTGGCCTTTGGAGCAATTATAGCAGGCAGAAATTTTGGACGTCTGAGGAAAGTGGGTCCCACAGACGCCGTCTCGCCTGTCGCTGCTGGAGCCAGCCTGCACGGGCACAAGGCAGCACTCTGCCCCGACCGCCAGCGAGGCTCCTGGCACCGCTCGGGGAAGCACGTGCACAGCTTGGCACAAACTGCTTGGGTTTTCCCCAACCCTCCAAAGCTCCCGAGACTCTCGTTTGCTCGGGGGAAATGCCTGCCTGCCCGCTGCGGAGCTAGGGGAGCCGCCA
>NW_010551159.1:10506-11892 GCF_000687285.1 Phaethon lepturus | reverse complement strand
GGGGAGGGGTGGCCGCAGGAGGGAGCGGTGTCGGGCAGGGGAGGACGCCGGGACGCTGACCCGGGAGCGCGGCCAGCTCGACGGAGTCAGGCTCGGCTATAAAAAGCCCAGGAGCGCGTGTGGAGGGGGTTCCCGAGGCGACATGACGCTCCAGCTCCTGGGACAGGGGTGCTGGCAGGCGGTACGAGACCCTGGCAGTCCTTGGGTGCAGGAATAGCAAACGGCGAATGCCTGCGGGCCGCGCTGGACGCGGGCTGGCAGGAGCGAGTAAGGAAGGGTATCGAGGCCAGAGCCCCCCAGACTTCTGTTTTCAGCACACCGACTCCAGACAGAGCCGCTCGAGGCCAGGGCTCCTGAGGATATAACAAAAGCATAAATGCAAAATCTCCTGGCTGCACAGCAGGCCCTGGGTACAGCCTTCGGGAGCTGCTTTGAAGGTACGGTATGTTTGCACTCGAAGGCAGTGTTTTGAGAAGCTGTGGAGATGTGGAAACGTGGAGGCCTTTCTCTCTCCAAGAGAGTGTGTCTGCAGCAACACGGATGGTGGGTGCAGTAATCCAGTCCCTGACTTTTACTTTTCGAAAGTCCCCCCATGATGCCTATCTAAATTAAATGCTTATTGCAGCTGGGAGATAAATGCCATTATTAGACAGAAATCTGAAACCAAGCTATTAGTGTGGAGGACTTTACAGGAGACAATTCAGGTTTGTCAAACTGGCTGGTACTAAGTAAATGCAAGGGAAAAAAATCCCATAAAGATTATTTTGCAAGCGCAGTGCTGAGTTTCAGAATCCAGGCTGCCATTTGAGGTAGTTTAAAAGACTTAAACTAATGTAAAATCCCCTCTCTCTCAACACGTGAACCACATTGTATTTATTACTACTTTTTTGTAGGGGAACATGACTGATATTTAAGACCGTAAACCCTCTTGCCTTTCAAAGGTGCCCGGGCCTCTGAGGCGTTTTGGAGGGACCTTCGAAAGACTTTCAGTTTCCCAAGGAGCACTGAAACCACGTCCCAGATCCAACCGCTGTTGCTGTGGAGGGGAAGTGCATAACCAAAAGCCTTAGCCTGTCTTGAAAAAGCTCGGCATCACCTGAACCACATCGAACAGCCAAATGCCTGGTCCGCTTCAGACGCGGCACGTGATGTGCAACAGACGCAACGTCAGGGTGACGCAAATGTGCGTCCTCGGTGCTGTGGGGTTCCCTCCTGCGGCGCCAGGCGCGGGATTACTTGCCGGCACAAACCTCTCGGCGGAAGGGCCGGGAGGGCAGACAGTCGGAGACACAGACGATGTTGGCCTTAAAGCGAGCGGCGCGTGTTGAAGTCTGCGGCAGCAGGATGGCCCCATGACATACTTCTTACAGCTTAGACGCGCCCGAT